>NC_057713.1:55754087-55781976 GCF_004010195.1 Chiloscyllium plagiosum | reverse complement strand
GCAGTAACCCTTAAACTCTCTTTAACCTCCCACATCTGACAAGAAGTACATTTCTCTGCAAAGGCCATTTTTGCTCCTTCACAATCTACAGATCCAGAAAATAACACTGTCTTATTCCTCTACAAACACTGCCCCAGGTTAAATTAATAGCTCTGGCTTATATTTTAAGTTTAATCCAGAGATTTATCTCCAAAAACATATAATCAAGAAAGAATCCACTATACTCACTACTGCAGCCTTTCTCTTGGACAGATTTAAAACAACAATTAACTTATCTGATTCTGTGCTGTGAACTTCACCCAACAGTTCCTCCAAGGTTAGTTGTGAATTTCACTGTTTGTTAATTTTCCCAGATGCACTCCGATGTCCAGCGATACATGAATTCAAACAGCAAAGGCAGTACCTGTGCAGGTTCTCTCATGCATGCTAAAATTCACGTGTGATGCTGCCAAAAAACAGTCTTAGAAATATCAGGATGCCTGCTCTTCCATTACCAATTTAACCTGGTTTACATTTAGTTTATCTTTTTATAGGATTAAGTGTCGCCAGCAAGGCCAGCACTTATGGCCCATCCCTAATTGCCCTTGAACTGAATAGTTTGTTGGCCATTTCAGAGGCAGGCAAGAATCACCCCCATTGATGTGGGTCTGGAACAACATGTAGGGCCAACTAGATAAGGTAGAAGATTTCCTTCCCTAAAGGGCATGAGTGAATCGGATGGGTCTTTACTGCAATTAATATAGTTGCACGGTCTGTTACTGAGATTAGCTAGTGACTAGTGTTTTTGGTTTTCAATTCCAAATTTAATTAATTGAATGTATTTTCCATCAGCTGCCATGGTCGAATTTGAATTCTTATACCCTGGGTATTGTAAGAAGCTTCTGGATTAAAAGGCCTGTGGTATTATCACTACACCACCATTTTCTCTTATTACTCCTGGAAAAACCAGCTGGAACAGATAATTCTGATCTCTGCTGAGATGTTGCTGTCCACATCTGAGCTCTGAATCATCTCAGTAGCTCGAGGTCACCCACAACAGCTATTTGAGATGTCCCAGGTGCAAATTCACCAGTCTTCCAACTGCAACCTAATTGCAAACACTATTCGACTCATCTTCGGAGAACTGAGAGATGCAAACCTACACACAAGAGTGATTTGGAGATGCTGGTGTTGGACTGGAGTATACAAAGTTAATATCACACAACACCAGGTTATAGTCCAATAGGTTTAATTGGAAGCACTAGCTTTCGGAGCATTGCTCTTTCATCAGGTCACAACCACTTGATGAAGGAGCGACGCTCTGAAAGCTAGTGCCTCCAATTAAACCTGTTGGACCAAAACCTGGAGTTGTGTGATTTTTAACTTTGTACACACAAAAGAAGCACTAAATTCTTGTACAGGGTGACTCATCGTTATTTTTATTCATTGTTAGTTGTGTCACAATCTTACGATCAATCTCCATTTTAGCTCAGGAACCTGCAAATAGTTATGGTGGGATATTAGTGATGATCTTCCAAGAGGTGACCAATTAAGAGGCATCTGTAGTGGTTGCAACAAGGTTTCTTCAACGCTAGACAGAGGGGGAGAACCCACAGGTCGAAGAAACCTCATTCCAATCACTACAGCATCTCTGGAAACCCAGTCCAACTAAGGTAGACTAGGGAACTGAGAAGTCCAATGGGAAGGCTTGCTGCAGTATCCATCTAATGCCTTGCTGAGAGAGTTGAGTGCTGCTAAAGCAGGCAAGAGATTGTGAGGATGCCTTAATATGAAGTCACTCTTTACAGTACTGAAGCAAATGAAAGATCCTATATGGCTGAGAAAACACAGCCCATAGTGACTTTATTAATAAATGAGTTGTTTGGATATGGATTTGGTTTTGGTTATATTTGTAATGAAGTGTGAGTAAGACCCAAAATGCTGAACAGCAGATAAGCGATCAGATGGACATAAGGTAATGATAAGAATTGCTGCTGCTTCTGTTTTACCTTTTGTTGCCAAGGCAGAGTTAAGAACTGGCTCAGCATGAAATATGCTGCTGATGACCAGAAATCTGGAAATGCACTCAATTGTATACTATAAAGCCTCTCTAGCATTGTTGAACCAGTGGAAATGTATGATCGCACAGATTATTTATTCGTTCACACATCCTTGTGGTGACCTGACACTTGTTGTACACTGGTGCATCAGCAATGAGAACATCCAGGGAAGACCTGTCCATCAGTAGCCAAACTATGACTTAAGGGGACACAGAAGATTTGTGCAAGATAAATAACTCATGAGCTCTGCAAAGATGTTGAGCAGAAATCTGCGAATGAATTCCTTTTGTTATATTCAAGCTGTATATTGACGGAGTAGAATCTCTTTAAGTTAGTAAGGTATTAGGTCGGTGATATGGACAGCTAAAGATAGTATGGCCACAACCTTTGGCATCTCGCACTCTTAGGAGGCCTGAAATACACAGAAAGCATTGAGTCAGGCAGCGTGGTGGTTCAGTGATTAGCACTGCTGCCTCACAGCACCAGGGTCCCAGGTTTGATTCCAGCCTCGGGTGACTGTCTGTGTGGAGGCTGCATGTTCTCCCCGTGTCTGCATGGGTTTGCTCTGGTTTCCTCCCACAGTCCGAAGATGTGCAAGTCAGGTGAATTGGCCATGCTAAATTGCCCATCGTGTTAGGTGCATTAGTCAGAGGGAAATGGGTCTGGGTGGGTTACTCCTCGGAGGGTCGATGTGGACTGGTTGGCTCAGAGGGCCTGTTTCCACACTGTAGGGAATCTAATCTGATCTTTTCTCATTCTGATCTGGTCTGCCCATGGGTGTATTCAATGAAGTTGTCCATCGTGATGTAGAGATCCTTAGTCATTTCCTTGATACAGTGGTGAACATTGAATTATCAGATGTCATTCTTGGGCAAAAGAATGAAAGGCCAAATTAATTTTAAAATCTACAGACAATGCTGCCCTTGTTCTGGTGTGAAACTTAAGTTGTGATTACAGCAGGTGACATAGATCAGTAACAGCCTCTTTTGTGAAGCAAGGACAATTTGTATAATGCTAATCCAAGAATACCTGCTGTGAGCATAATTCCTGTTGAGTGACCTCTTCTCCTCCCTTTTATTTTATTTGCTACTTCTCTCTGCTATCATTGTTGCTGCTCTCCTCCCCCTTTTTAAATAGGCAGCCAAAATAGCATCAATATCTAACTATATCAGCATAACCCTCAATTTCCTTCTCTCTCATATTTTTATCTCACTTTTTTTTAATGCACTTGTACGTCCTTTTAAAAATACCATTATTAAATTTGCATGAGCGATGGATGCCATGGAGAAACTTGATCCAATATGACTGGCAACACCTTTCTGGCTCAAAATTAGCACAGACATCCTACTCAACAAATTAGAGATTTATATGCTCATTCAGTGAAACAGGCATAGTGCAAAAAAAGCTCAATACCCCTCTCTCCCAGTCATAATTATTTACATATGTAAAATGGATATGAACGAACTATACACTAGTGTTCAGGGATTTCACATGTCTCTGTTGTACTATTTACATTGAAGACTTGAAAATGTTTGACAATAAATCAGTACAACACCCTCATGTTGTTATCCTATTTCTTCAGGAAAGCTTTTTCTTGTTTGACCCAATATATTGAGGATTGTTTATCATTATTTATGAGGTTGACAGCAATTTAAAATTCAAATTTGAGAAATAAATGACACAATTAAAGCATGCTTCTAAGATGAATGACAAACATTGCCAAAGGAAAATAAGTAAAAACGAAGTGAATGCAAAGCTAATTTACATACACAAAACAAACAGCAATGAATATACCAGATCTTCTCAATTCATGGGAATAACACATCTGAGGTTTCTCGACAAGGACTATTTATTTTAGCATTGAATTTCTTCCTTGTTTCATGATTTATTCATCAAGATTAAATTGAACAATGCATTTGAATTTTTGCCTGCTTTACTTAATGACATTACTTGCATTTGAAAATTGTGATATTTATGATAATTTCTGGAGCATAAATTATTCACTTACAAAAGGCAAGCAGAAGTTTAAATGTGCTTCAGGAAAATTGCTATAATATCCAGAGTATGAAAACAAACTAATATATGACTTTGTCAAAGCAAACTAAAAATCTAAATCAGTAGAGACAAAGTGAGTGAGAACCTAATGAATGATGAGTACATTTTGTTCTAATTAAACCAGACAGAAAGCAGAAGTATGTAATGAGGTCAATCATGTTAGAGCATTCTGCCCTTAAGTGGAATCAAATATTTTGATCATCTTTATTGTGCATTTGACTTGTAAAAAAATTGCAAGGTGGTCATGTAAGTTTGTACTGAAATGAGAAAAAGTAATTTTAATTAGGTGGGAACGCTTTCAATTGAAATGAATTAATGCATGAATTTTCAAATAAGCTGAATTATTAAATTAAAAATGTTTAGGTGATTTTATAGATTTTACAGGAAGTAGATCATCACTGAATGTTTGAGACCTGGACAATGATTCCTCTGTACATCGAAGCCAACATGTACTAATGCTGCACAGAGGTATTGCAATTTAGTACTTTTGCATGCATTGGAGACGTGTTAATTTTATCAAAGCTTTTCAAGTCATTCCATTGTAAATTTCTTTTAGTTTAAGAAGTTTTCTGAAGCAGCAATCAACATTCAAATTTATCCTGGGTAGATTTGATTTGTACAACAGGTTTAATTCACATGATTAAATTTGGCATGAAAGCATTGGAATGGAGGGGAAATGTTAAAAGGTGAAATGAGAAGAGCATATTCTATGGAACTCATCGAAGAGGATCTCTTTGTCACAAAGAGTACTATGCAATTAATATCAAGTGTCTCTTTGCTAAAGACTTTGGAAGAAGAGGAGTGGGCTGAGCAGGGCCCTGAAGCTCCAAGTGCATAGGAGAGAAATTTTCAGCTCTTACTACACACCTAAGGCTGGTGAGCTCAGAATGATATAACTGACTTCTCACTGAGAGCCAATTCACTCTGACGACCTTGGTAGAAACTCAGTTTGAAGATGTGATGGTGCTACAATTCCCCAGTAAGACATTGGTGGAGAAACTGATTTGCATAACATCACACTTATCAACGCAATGCAGACTATGTTGATTCGTTGGGGCTAGGCAGCATCAAAGCTGCTACCAATGCATCCTGCCCAGTGTTCTTCAACTACATCAATGGATAATATTGTGCATACTGAGGAGATAGCCCATGATGATGTCAAAGTGAATGAATGTACATCTGCAAATGAATTGTTCTCCCAATGCCCTGGAGCCAGCCCTTCAGCTAAGGAGCAACCTCTGAATGTTATTGTTAATGAAGGTAAAATTGGTTCTATTTTGAAAATGACTAGTACAACCTAGAGTTCTATTTTAAGGTATTAGACCAGCACTAGTCATTTCCAAGTTTTACTGGTTTTTCCTTCTAAATCTTTACTTCATTGGCTCTTTCCTGTAACTGAGAGATAACATTCGTAGCATCAAATTAGCTGTGGTAAAACAGATACTGGAAGCCATCACTTATCACTCAACTGCACACAAAAGTTTCAAAATTGGTCCCAGATGTAAGAGTATTCTCAATGGTTTGAGTTAAATTGTATTTTCAGATACAAAGTTACCATTGTCTTACTAGACGATAGGGTTGTTCTTTCATTAGAGAGACAATAGTGGTGTTTTAATCTGAGGGTCACTACCCCTCAGGCAAAGGTAGAGGTTAAGAAAGTGTCCTCCATGGCAGCCTTAGCTGTACAGGGAATTAAACCCATACTGTTGGCATCACGCTGCACTGACCTCTCTTCTCAGTACAAAGGTGCTACTGATTACTTCACAGTTCTCAGTTATTGCTCACAGA
Source organism: Chiloscyllium plagiosum (assembly GCF_004010195.1). Taxonomy (NCBI): domain Eukaryota; kingdom Metazoa; phylum Chordata; class Chondrichthyes; order Orectolobiformes; family Hemiscylliidae; genus Chiloscyllium; species Chiloscyllium plagiosum. The sequence goes on along the minus strand of NC_057713.1, from coordinate 55,776,094 downwards.
CATCATTCGGCCACACCATGTACTTTATTAACTGTATCGTCATTGTTGAATGTAAGATATATTAATAACAGGAAAGAATATACAAACGAATGACCATGTGTCGAGAGTTATCACTCTGATAAAGGCAAAGGTCACCCAACAGAAAGAAAAGTTAGATATTGAGAAATATGAATTGCCTGAATAAAATCTGACAGATGACATCCAGAGAGGACACATGGCATAAATATCACAAAAAGCCAAGGAAAATCCCACACATCTGCTTTTGTTCTGAAATTAATTAAAATAAATCACTGTAACCTTTACCAGATTGTATATTTGCTTCAATTATGTCAGCATGCATGTTTTGTGCAATAAGCATCATCAAACTGTGTACCACTGGGCTGTATCTGTGTGCTCTGTGAACTAGCCATTAGTATTCTGATAGATAAAAACAATGACCGCAGATGCTGGAAACCAGATTCTGGATTAGTGGTGCTGGAAGAGCATGAAGGGCTTTTGCCCAAAACGTCGATTTTACTGCTCCTTGGATGCTGCCTGAACTGCTGTGCTCTTCCAGCACCACTAATCCAGAATTAGTATTCTGATGCCTTTTTAATGGTAACAAAGAGTGGATAGGTTTCCTGAAATATCTCTTGAGGATCTACTTTTAATTCTATTAGCCAAAGACATTGATCTATTGCAGATACAAACATTCTGTACATGTGGGAATAATCTATTCAATTCTGCCTGTGAACTTTGCGCACAGAATTGTGTACCTCATATTGGTGATTGAGGCAGAGACTGCCAAAATACTGGCAATAGCTTGAGAGCCATGATTTGTTTATGTGCTTTTGAACATTTGCCACTGTTAGACACCAAGTCTAATGCTAGTCAGTAACGTCTGTAAAGACTATTGTATTGTTGCTAAACTTCTGCATCCCACCTTCATGTTTATCACAAGCACATGGTTTATATCGTACCACAGAACTTGATTGCAAGGACGCACCATCATTTATGGAAACATTCCTGAGGGGTTCCTCCATTGTTCCTATCACTGGAACATACACATCTCTGGGACACACACACTAAACAACCCCACTGTCCTGTAGCCAAACACTTTAACTCCCCACTCCACCAAGGACATGCAAGTCCTGAGCCTTCTCCATGCCAAACCCTAACTACCCGACGCCTGGAGGCAGAATGTCTTGGGACCCTCCAACCACATGGGATCAATGTGGATTTCACCAGTTTCCTCATTTTCCCTCCACCACTTTATCCCAGATCCAATCTTCCAACTCGGCACCACCCCTCTTGAACTGCCCTTTCTGTCCATCTTTCTTCCCGCCTATCTGGTCCACCCTCCTCTCCGACCTATCACCTTCACCCCCACCTTCATCCACCTATCGCATTCCCAGCTACCTTCCCACTGGTCCCAACCCCCCCTCTCATTTATCTCTCAGCCCCTTGGGCCACAAGCCTCATTCCTGATAAAGGGCTTATGCTCGAAACGTCGATTCCCCTGCTCCTTGGATGCTGCCTGACCAGCTGTACTTTTCCAGAACCTGACTCTGATTTCCAGCATCTGCAGTCCTCACTTTCTCCTACCACTAGAGTGTTTAAATGCTCTGCTATGGATGCCATTAATATGGCTTACATCTCAATGGTAATCTCTGTGGAGCAGACAATCTTGAAATACCCTGCTGTTTGACTTAATAGTCAGTTCAGTGATGTTACCCAGATCAGTTTTCACTGTTACAGAGTTGGTAATCACCTGTTTATGGCAATTCTTTACTTCACCAGTGACAGAATCAGAGGGTGATTTAGAGGAACATGCAGATATTTGGAAATTCTCCTTAGCAGTAGCCAACATTTCTCCCATCACCAATTCTGGCCTTGCTTATTTGTGATCAGTGACTCATCGTTTTGTTTTTTTTCTTTGCAAACTCACTAAGCACTACAAATTAACTATATTTTGTTCATATCCACTTTCACTAATATGATGAGGCTGTCAAGGTAAGTGAGGAGTAAGGGCTTTCTTTCTCATGTCCTTGCTGACTTAATTGTCAGGAAGATGATACATGATAAGCTCACGGATTTGCTAATGCATATACATACTGCACAAAGAGTACAAAGTAATGACCTCCAATCATTTTAGTCAATACGTGACACATTTGAACAAATGATCATTGGTATAATCTCTGTAAATTTCAAGTAATCCCCATAGCCTTTCGGGGGGATCTTCTGACTGATAATTTCTGTAATAACCTCCTCATATTTTGGCAAAGTGTTTAATTTGCTGAATCCATCCCAGTCTATATTTAGTGATGCATAATGAAGGCCACCTTCTCCTTCTAGAGTCAAAACACTAATCAACCAGGAAATTTTGCTGACAGCGCTGAAAGCTGCAAACCATTACATATGTTGATAGGATTAATAAAATAAGATATTATCCACCATACAGGTTGTAAAGCCATGGAATTAACATTAGCAGAATGTAGGATGATGATACCTAAGAATGTGATAGTGATGCCAGTGTCACATGATTATATAGAGTAAATTGGAGGAGATGATCAAACAGATTCTTGTGAGAATGTGCATATGTACCAAGCAGCAAGTAAAACGTCCTTGCAGAAAATGCCATGGACTCAAGGAGTAGTACTTTGAGAGACAGCATATCAGTCATGGCTCAGTTGGTTAGTAATCTTATTGCTTAGCCATAAGTCCAGTGTTCAAGTCCAATCCTAGGGCTTCAGTATAATACCCAAAACTGACAGCCTGGTATTGTCTTTTGGATGAGATGTTAAATTGGAGTCCCATCTTGCACCTTGAGTAGATGTAAAATATCTCACACCGTGCTATTTTGAAGAAGACTAAGCTAGATATCTCTCACATCCTGGCTTTCCTTTGTAAAATCAACCTATTCAGACATGTTCAAGCGCACTGTTGGAGCAGGTGGGACTTGAACCAAGGCCTTCTAACCCAGAGGTCGGTACACTACCACAGAGCTACTGTTTTTCTTTATCTATTCCCTAATCAGCATCCCTAAAGCAGATAGTCAGGTCATTACCACATTGCTATTTGTGGAAGTTTGCCAAGTGCATATCAGCTATTGCACTCTCTACATTCCAACACTGACTACACTTCAAAACATACACCATTAGGTGTAAAGTGCTCTGAGCATCCAGTGTTTCTTGAAAACTGCTATATAAATGCTAGTCTCTCTACTTTTCAAACAGCTGATTAATAATTTTCAGTATCAGTTCACACTGTTCCAATACTTTTGCCTCTGGTTTCCCCTCAAGATTGAGACTGGTCTTCCCTCTTCTTTGATTTTTTTTTATTTCAAAAATATACTTTATTCATAAAATAATTTGATGGTCTGTACAGTTGGTCATGCCATACATATGTAAACACAGTCTGATCCAATTGCAGATTCCCTCCCCAAAGCCCATTCTCTTTGATATGTGACCCCTCAGTGACATCATCTGAAGGTATAGCACTAATTTTCACATGCAATTGATGGCAGCTCACCACCTCTCTTAACCCTTTCACTGTTATAAAGATATCAGTTCAGCATTCTGTACCATATTGATGAATGCCAATTGCATTCAAGTACATATTGGGAAGACTAAAGCTATTGTTTTCAGTCTCCACTCCAAACTTAATTGGCTTGAATATTCAATTCCTGACTCTCTCTCAAATAAGCCAGAGAGGATTCAGCAGAGGTTAACTAGGATGTTGCCATGAATGGAGGGTGTTTGAGTTTTCAGGAGAGGTTGGATAGGCTGAGACTTTTTTCACTGGAGTGTAGGAGATTAAGGGGTGACCTTATGGAGGTTTATAAAATTATAAGAGGTATAGATAAGATGAGGGCAGGTGTCTTTTCCCTAGGGTTGGGGATTTCAAGACTAGGGGGCATACTTTTAAGGTGAGAGGAGGAAGATTTTAAAAAGACATGGTGGGCAACCTTTTTACACAGAGAGTGGTTCATGTATGGATTGAACTTCCAGAGGGTGCTGGTACAGTTACAATGTTCAAAAGATATTTAGATAAGTACATGAATAAAAAATGTTTGGAGGGATATGGGCTAAGCACAGACAGGTGAGACTAGTTTAGTCTGGGATTATAGGCGGCATGGACTGGTTGAACCAAAGGGTCTGTTTCCATGCTGTACAAATCTGCTCCACAGCCTGAATGCTTTCAGAATCTAGCAAGTGAAGTTTAATTTGGATAAATGTGAGGTATTCTATTTTGGTAAAATGAACAAGGATAGAACTTATACAGTTAACGGTAGGGCCCTAAGGAGTGTTGTCGAATAGAGATGCCTACATGTTCAAGTACATACTTCTTTGAAAGTTGTATCACAGGTAGACAGGGTGGTTAAGATGATGCTTAACTCACTTGTCTTCATTGCTCAAACCTTTGAGTATAGGAGTCGGGATGTCATGTTGAGGCTATACAGGACATTGGTGAGACTGCTTTTAGAGTATTGTGTACAGTTCTGGTCACCCTGCTATAGGAAAGATATTACTAAATTGGAGAGAGTTCAGAAAAGACTTACCAAGACATTTAAAAAACATTTAAGTAAGTACATGAATAGGATGGGTTTAGTGAGTTATGAGCAAAATATAGACAAGAGGGATTCATTTAGCTTAGAAAACTTGGTCAGTGTGGACGGGTTTGACCGTAGTGTCTGTTTCCATGCTGAATGACTCCATGACTCTATGACTAGAACTTTTGCCCTCAACTGGGAGGAGGTCACTTTCTGAGAGCCTATCAGATCAAGCTGTGGCTACTGCTGGGACTTTGGGCACTACCCAAGAAGAATGAGTGATGGAATCCAGACTTAAAGGTCAGCTTGGAATTTTGGACATGGTTTCAAATCCTAGCAAGGCAGTTGGTGAAATTTAAATTCAATTAATAAATCTGGAATTAGTGCTAATTTCAGTAATGGTGCTGTGAAACTACTATTGATTTAAGAAACCATCTGGTTCACTAACACTACAGATAAGGAAATCTACCCCTTTATCTTGATATGCCTTATCCGTCAACATGTGACTCCAGATCCACAACAATGACTCAGAAATGACCTAACAAGCCACTCAATTAAGAGAATTAGGAGGGAAAACAGGTGCTGGACCTGCCAATGATACCTAAATCCTTTGAAAGAATAAATAAGAAACTGAAATAGACCAGCCATTTGTGTATTGTTGCTACACAAATAAGTCAGAGGCTAGGAATTCTGCAGAAATTCAACTCCTGATTCCCAAAACCTGTCTATTATCTACAAAGTACAAATCAGGATTGTGATGGAATTGATTGGCACCTCATTCAGCACATTCAACATTCACTCCCTTCACCACTTCACAGTAACATAGATGCAGTATTGTAACTCACTAATGACACTTTGACAGAAGCTTCCAAACCAGTGACCTCTAGAAGTACAAAGTTAGCTAATTGGAACACACCCACCTGTAAGTCCCCATGCAATTCTGGGTCACCCTGCTTTTGGAAAGGTGTTGTTTAACGAGAAAGGGTGTAGAAAAAAACTTACAAGGATGTTACCAGGACTGGAGTGTTTGAGTTATAAGGAGAAATTGAATAAGCTGTGACCTTTTTTCCCTGGAGCTTCAGAGGCTGAGAGGTGACCTTAAAGAGGTTTATATAATCATGAGGGGCATGGATAAGGTGAATAGTCAAGGTCTTTTTCTAAGGGTAAGGGAGGCCAAAACTAGAAGGCATAGGTTAAGGTGAGCAGAGAAAGATTTCAAAGGGACCTGAGGGATAACATATTCCATTCAGACGGCAATGCATATATGGAATAAGCTACCAGAGGAAGTGGTAGAGGCTGTAAAATACAACATTTAAAAGATTTTTGGACAGGGACGTGAATAGGAAAGGTTTAAACTGATATGGACTAAATGCGGACAAATGGAACTAGGTTAGTTTTGGATACTTGCTAAGCATGGACTGGTTGGATTGAAAGGTCGGTTTCCAAGCTGGATGACTCTATGACACACCAGCCTTGTTTTGAACTGCAGCACCATTTTTTCACTGTCTTTGGGTCAAAAGCATGGACATCTCTTTCTAACAACAGCATGGATATCCCTATGCCCAATGGTTTGCAATCATTCAGGAAGGCACTTCATCATTCTCCTGGGTAAATTAGGGATGAACAATAAATACTGATCAAGCCAGCAATGCCATATCCCATTAACAAATAAAACTTATTGGCCACTTAAGGGCCTTAGTAGGTCTAGGATTGCCTTATTTATACCCCGTGCTGGGAAGGTTACTTGTTTTATTTTACAGCCTTGACCATCAAATATGCCACTAAGAGAGAACTCAATAAAATTGAGCCCAATATCACTGCAAACGTAACGTTGTTGACTTGACTACTCTTTGAAATGACTGATGTGCTGCATTTAAGAGAATGCTTCACTACCACCACTATCACCATGTCTTAAAGGACAATCAGAGATGCCTACTTAATGCTGGCTCATGCCAATCTTTCCCACAGTTTAATGAATGAATAAAAGAATTTTAATTTTCATTGACAATTATAACATTCTAAGATAATTAATAGTTATGTACACGGCTAGCCTTGTCAACCTATTACTCATTGTGGCCTCCAAACATTTAGATTAAACCACTACTCAAACCACACCTCCCTTTCTTACTGAAGCAAGGGGTTGGCTGGTCCAATCCAATAGGTCATGGAGACACTACACCAGAAGGAAATCATTGTGTCCAATGTGTCCAATCCTGCAGCTGCATGTTACAAAGGCATTTACTCTCTATTTGACAGCTACTGCCCATGGGGATCCCAAAGGCCAAATATTTCACAGCTTTGCTTGTACACTCCTGAATTGGTCCAGAGTAAAGACCTGATTTGTATATAGGCCCTATAAGATACTTGCCATCTCAACCAGTTTTTGTGCAAGTTTGTTGGTGGAATCTCTGTGAATAGCCAACAAAATCAGCAATGACCGACAAAAATTAGTTGAGGAAAGGACTCTGATTCTCTGAGTTTTTGTTTTCTCTAAGCAGGCAAACAGAAGTGAAAGTAGGGGAAGCACAATGGTTCAGTGGTTGGCACTGCTGCCTCATAGCGCAGGGAGCTAGGTTTGATTCAAGCCTTGGGCAACTGTATATGTGGAGTTTCCACACCCTCCCTATGTCTACCTCAGTTTCCTTGGGTACTCCGGTTTCCTCCTAGTCCGAAGATGTGCAGGTGAGATTGGCCATGCTAAATCCCTCGAGCATCCAGGGATATGCAAGCTAGGTGGATTAGCCATGGGAAATGCAAGGTTAAAGGGATAGGGTCGGGGTTGGGTCTGGATGGGATGGTCTTCAGAGCGTCAGTGTAGACTCGATGGGCCAAATGACCTGTTTCTACACTGTAGGCATTCTACAAAATGAAAGCAAATATAATGGGGAGTCACATGATGACCTAAGCCTGATCTGTAATTTGTATCTCAGAAGATATAAGCAAACAATAACTATTGACCCCTTTATAAAAGCTTTCAGTAATGTTGTAATCAGAGGATCTTGGCAACATTTGCATCTCCAAACAGAAAGAAACTGTATTGCTGTTTGTGATCAAGATCAATGGTGCAGGTGGCTGCCCTGGAAACGCAAAAACAAATTGAAAATTTATGTGCCAGAACTAGACGTGAACAACACTAAAATCTTAAGAGCCCTAACAAAGTCATCCAACTATCCAAATTACATGATATAGAATAGTTCAGAAAATATTACATTGAGTCTCTGAACTGCTGTCACAACAGAACCCATTCATAAACATAACCAAATTCTTTCAATCCTCAGGGTACAGGCCAAACAAGGCCTTACAGAAATCAAGGGGTGGGGGAAGGTAGAGGGGAGGACAAGGCCCAACATTGTGGCCTACTTTCTAATCCTGAGGTGTCACTTCTATCAGACAATTGGTTCAGATATTTTTGCCCCAAGCTGAACTCCCTCCTCTGTCCATTTATAGTTAAATAGACTCACCACCTGAGGTTGGCAGCAGTTTCTTCCAGAAGATCCTTGCGTTGGCAGCCCCCTCTATTTCTTCTTCTTCCCCTCCAGGTGGCTTCCTCAATAATTCAAGGCTTACCTGCACTGTGGCTTACTCCCTAGTTTTATTACAAGGCAGGACCCACTCAGTCAGAATAAGGATTAAACCCTGCGCAACTGACTTTACTCTGAACCTCACACTAAATGTTTAGCCAACCCAGGTAATTCCTAATGCTACATTCTTAAATGTATTGCTACTCGACATTAACAAACGTTTCCTAATTAATACTTCACTAGCTCTTGAGAAAACGTAAAAGCCCAAAATTACTGATGCCTTCTGACCGATCATTTTCAGACAGCTGACAGCCTGGGATTTAAATATTTTGGTTGCATGGCTATCTCCCATATTATTAGTGATCTGCCATTGTAAAATTTACCCATTTTAGGTGAAAAAATTGGGGAATGTTTATACATGGTCTCCCTGCCCCTTGGAAGACATCTTAAAATGAAGTTCTAAGTTACATAGCTGCACACTTTTATTGACCCCAAAATCTTCACTGGATCACTGAAATAGATTACAACACCCTGTGACATTGTGGGCTAAATGTTAAATCTAGTGATTCTACTAATTCTGATAAATCAGTTGTCATATTTCCACGTGAAAAACCATTTTGGTGTTGAATTAGTACAAAGGGTTTAACTAGGTACTTTACTATAAAAACAACGGAAAGTACTGCTGATGCAGTAAATCAGAGACAAAAATAGAAATTGCTGGAAAAGCTCAGCAGGTCTGTGGAGAGAAGTCAGAGTTAATGTTTCAGATTGAATGACTCTTGCTCTGAGGAAGGGTCACTCAGCCCGAAATGTTAACTCTGATTTCTCTCTATTTTGCTTTGAAGTTTGACTATAATACAATAAACAAGTCATTTGGAATTAATTTTAACATTTGCTACATAGAAGAAATACCAAAGCCCTCAAGAAATGATGATTCTGGTGTATTCTGTAAGTAGCAGGTGCCAAAAATTGGAAAGGATTAGAGGAAACTTTCTCCCCCCTAAAAGGGAATCAAATTGTGGAATAAGTCAGCAGAAAAGGTCACTAAGGCAGAGTATTTAATTGGTTGCCAGAGAAAATTGGAAATATTTCTGAAAAGAGAAAGGTTAAAGGTTATTGAGAGAAACTGGGTGGGTGAGAAGCAATTAACCTTTCAATAAAGGCCGGCAAGCTTACTAGACCCATTAATCTCATTGTATTCCTAATAATTATTTTCTCTGTGTATAAGGTGATAACCCAAAATTTCTATACATGGCCTAATGATGCTACACAAAGGTTTTTCTCCTCTGTGCAGATACAAAATGAAAAATGAACTTGAAACACACATAAATCTTAATTAGTATCCTATGAGTACAAGACTTGATTTCACAATTAAAAATAGGACATGATGTCAGTGGATAGAATCTTATCAACATTTAAAGTAATTGTGAGGGTGAGGTCCTGACCTTATGTTTGCCAGCATGATTATTCATTTTATTCTTTCATGCAATCTGGGTGAACCTGACTAAGCCACTATTTATTGACCATCCTTAACTTTTAATCTCCTGTGAAATGCTGCAGTCCTTTACTGTAGGGACAGTGACAGTAATATCGGACCAATGCTTATGTTACTTTTTGGCCAAGTGTCAGTTTTGTTGAGTCTTGTGGAGGATTGCTGCATCATCCTATCGAGACCCCAAAGAATCTTTCAGTAAGCTCTCCTCACTCTCTTCCAAATTCCAATGAGTGCAGACCCAACCTACTCAACCTCTCCTCAAAAGGAAATCCGCTTATGTTCAAGATCAACCGAATGAACCTTCTCTGGATTGCATCCCATGTCAGTATACCTATTCTTAAATAAGAGGATCAGAACTATTCACAATATTCCAGGTGTGACCGAACAAATGCCTAACAAATATAATTTTAGCAAGATTTCCCGATTTTATACTCCATTCCCTATGAAATGATACCCCTTTGAAATAAGAATGAACTGTCCATTGCCTTCACTGTATCCCACTGAACGTGAATGCTAGCTTTTAGTGATTCATACACAAGAACCCCAAATCCTGTTGAAGTGCATAACCTCACATTTTCCTACAGCATATTTCATCTGTCAAGTTTTTGTTTCCATTTGCCTCACCTGTCTATATTTCTCTGTGGAGCCTTTGCATCACCTTATTTATTGCATTCCCACTTACTCTTGTGTCATTGCAAACTTGGTTATAGTAGATTCATTTTCCTCAACCAAGTAATTAATATGTATTGTAAATAATTGTGATTCCAGCACTGATCCCTGTGACACTCTATTCATTACAGATTGGCATCCTGAAAATGCTTACCTTACTCCCCCTCTCTGCCTTCTATTTGTTAGCCAATCCTCTATCCATGCTAATATACTACTCTCAACACATGGCTATTATCCTATGAAGTAACCTGTTAGACAGTATCTAATCAAACACCTTCTCATGGACCTCCCTCAGGAGCCTGCAGTCCCCAACTTGAGCCACCTCCTGAATATGTGCAGTACTTCCATTTGTCTTGCAAAATGGCGATTCTTGTACAGGCTACTGCGGCACACTGTCCATCTCAACTCTGATGTCCGCCGCCCAGACATGACTTGGTGAGCATATTTGATGTCCAGTGGAGAGCTCTCTTTGTGGGAGTCCTCCCTCTTTCAATTGTGGCCTGAGATGGAGTGTATGGTATGTAGCAGTCCCTTTTAACCGCAGATTGTGGCAGTTCATAGGTTACTACCACAACTATTTATTTTGCGGTGCTATGGAGTCTGTGGACCATGTATATATTGATTGTGGGTATTTTTACTCCCCTTTTAGTTATTTGAGAAATCTTTTGTTGTGTTTTTGGTTGTATTTTTGCCCAAGTTCTTTACTTTTGGGCACCCAGTGAAGAGGGGTGTGATTAGAGGACTTCTTAGGGGTATGCTCTTGAGTCTGGCTAGCCTGGTTATAAATAGTTCCAGGTAGCAGGCTGTGGAAGGCATCATTTGTGCTGACTGCCTGTCCCTCTTTTATGGTTATTTTCAAGCCCAACTGTCCTTGGAGTGGGAGCACACGGTGTCACCAATGTTCTTGATACCTGTATAGAGAGGTGGGCACTGCAAGGGATACAATGCTTTATTTCCCCCTCCAATTCCATTTGACTTAGTCCCATCCCTCTCAATGTTTCATGTTCATTTTGCTTGTAAGTATTCATTTGGTTACATGAGTGTTTTCGTGGTGGTTGAAGAAAAACATATATCAAATACTTTCCAAAAATCCAAATATGTGACATCTACTAGTTCCTCTTTATCTATCCTGCTTGTTAAATATTCAAAGAACTCCGGCATGATTTCCTCATAAAACTATATTGGCTCTCATAGAATCCCTACAGTGTGAAAGCAGGCCATTGAGTCCATACTGACTATCCAAGGAGCATTCCACCTAGACCCAACCACCTATTCTATCCCTTTAACCCTGCATTTCCCATCGTTAACTCACTTAGGCTGCACATCTCCGGTCATTATAGGCAATTTAGCATGGCCAATCTACTTAACGTGTTTGGACTGTGGGAGGAATCCAGAGCACCCAACGGAAACCCAACAGAAACATGGGGAGAATGTGCAAACTCCACACAGATAGTCACCCAAGGGTAGAAATGAACTTGAGTCCCTGGAGGCAAAGGTACTATCCATTGAACCACCATGCCACCCTGTTTGATTTTATTATGCATTTCTAAAAGGTGTTCTATTTCATGCTTTTTCATTGACTCTAACATTTTCCCAATGATAGAGTTTAAGCTAACTGGCCTATGGTTACAATTTTCTGCACCTCATTTTCTACTTTGGGACCTTGGACCTTCAGGACTCAATATCGAGTTCTATAATTTTGGGGCCTGAGCACCTTCTTCCATGTCGCCACCCCCATACACCAGGCCTTGTCATCACATGGGCTACCTTCAACACAGCCAACCCATTTTCAACCACTAGTGGAACTCATCAGCAGCTTTTTTCTTTTTCCTGGCTCACCGTTATCCATTTCTTTGCCTGCTCATGTGGCTGTTCTCTTTCTCTAGGCTGTACCGCCATTTATTATTTACTCCTTCCCCTCCTCACATCATCTCCCACCCTCATTTTCAGCATAATTATTAACCTTTTCCTAATGCTGAAGAAGGGTCACTGGACCTGAAACATCAACTCTGCTTTCTCACCACGGATGCTGTGAGACCAATGAGTTTCTCCAGCAATTTCTGTTTCCATTTCAGATTTCCAACATCTGCAGTTCTTTGTTTTTTTTTGTATGGTTACCATTGTTTTATCTCCCTCCATTTTTGATTAAAGAAGCTACGTTGGCAGTTTTCCAATCCTCTGGGATTTTCCAGAATCTAAGGCTTCTTGGAAGATTACAAGCAGTTTTTCTATTATCTCTTTAGCCACTTCTATTAAAATCCTGTGATGCAACTGATCAGGTCTGGTGGACTTATCATTTCTTAACCCCATCAGTTTCCTTATTACTCTTTCTCTAGTGATAGTTGCTATGAGTTTTTCCTTCCCCCCCACCCCCACCCCACCTTTATACTCCCTTGATTGTACTGTAAATTCTCATACGTGATGACACTTTGGCTTTAAGAGGTCTATGTTATCCTTTTTTTAAGGAAAGGCTTTAAGACAGAGGTACCAAGATGTAAACAGCTTGTGAGGCCTTGGGGTTTTTTAAAAAAATTAATACTGTAGATGCAGCCTGAATGGGTTTGATCAAGCTGTCATAAAACCAGGATTTTTAGTTTCTTTGTTTTTCAGTAACAGTTGTTCCTGGGTCTGTTGCTGCAATAATCTCTCCCTGCTACACTCTCTCAGAGTTCTCTTGATGTTTTTCCTCTTGGGCTAGTGGAGTTGCATGTGAGACAATCTGTTTTCTGAATTTGCCTTTTACCAAGGGTGTGTTTATGGGATGTTATTATAATGGAATAGTTAATTATTAATAGCTACATTATCTATTATTCTGTTAATTTTTCCCAATAGAGTTACAGTTAAAACAATTCTCAATTCTTTCTTTTGTTGTATTTTAACTATAGTATATGAATAAATTGTGTTTTGCTTAATGTCGAGTAATTTGACCAAATGAATTACATCTGGAATGCAACACCTTACACTTACCTTTAAACTCAGAAAAAAAATTATGGTCTAGGCTACCTTCTTAATATATTTTGAGTGGGTTTGGTCTGGTCTATAATATATGTTTGCATTAATGTTATTGATTTACAATACAACTGGGGTAAATAGACAAGATCTTTTCCCTGGATTGGGGGAGTCCAGAACTAGAGGGGATAGCTTTAGGATGACAGGGGAAAGATTTAAAAAGGACTTAAGGGGCAACTGTTTCATGCAAAGGGTGTTGCATGTATGGAATGAGCTACCAGAGGAAGTGATGGAGGCTGGTATAATTACAACATTTCCTATAGTGTGGAAATAGGCCCTTCGGCCCAACAAGTCCACACCGATCCTCCAAAGAGTAATCCACCCAGACCCATTTCCCTCTGACTAATGCACTGGGCAATTCAGCATGGACAACTCACCTGACCTGCACATCTTTGGACTGTGGGAGGAAACCAGAGCACCTAGAGGAAAACCACACAGACACAGGGAGAATGTGCAAACTCCACACAGACAGTCGCCCAAGGCTGGAATCGAACCTGGGACCCTGGTGCTATGAGGCAGCAATGCTAACCACTGAGTCACCGTGCCACCCTTAAAAGGCATCTGGATGAGTACGTGAATAGGAAGGGTTTAGAGGGATATGGGCCAAGTGCTGGCAAATGGGACTAGATTAGGTTAGGATAGCTGGTCGGTATGGACGAGTTGGACTGAGGGGTCTGTTTCTGTGTTGTACATCTCTATGAATATGACTCTGTGTTTGTTTGAGTATCTGCATAGGCCGAAATATAACTGTGCTAGCATGATTCCTAATTTCATATCCACATAGGATTTACCAAGGATGGATTTCTAGGTTGACAGCCTGTTGCAGCATGTTGAAGCCTGATGAACAATGCATTATATATTGGTGCTACCAGTAACATTGCCCTCTTGGTCAAATATCCGTATTCTATCTCTGGCTTCTATGCAAAAGTGTTGGTGCTGAATGAAGTTATCAGCAATATCAGGTGCAGAGACATGTACAGCACAATGTACGAGAATCACTCAGGATTAGGAGGCAACAGGTCTGTGTCCTGTGCAGTGTCTATGTGTAATGTTCTTGCCCTCAAAGGGCCTCACATCAGTGGATCTTGTAGCTCCCTCTCACACAGGTTGAGAAACCTACCCCACCCACTGCTGACTAATTCTTTCAGTACCAATATTTCCTCTCACATTGTATAGTTTCAGGTTCCTGCATGATGACAGGTTATAGCATACACGTGGTTTCCAAACTGAACTTAATGTGTCAGTGAAGCCCCAATCATCCTAATCCTTTCCTGATAGTCCTTCCTGTAAAACCTCATAAACTTCATATCTCCTCAAGTCCCCTCCATCAACAGAGATATTGGAAGCACTGTTAGTAATCTTCTTAAGTCCCCAACCGACCCACCTACATGAACCTCCACCTGCCATTTCGCTTCCCCCCCAGAACCCTGGCAAATGAGGTAACCTTATCGACGTAGTCATATACTGTTCCCCTACTTGATGTCAGTGTACTCCTGATCATGAATGAACACTCTTCTCACATTATCCTGTTTCCATCCATGCCTAATCATTTTATCCTTAAAAATAGAGTTATCCCTCTCTTGACAATTGTGATTTCCTCTTCCCTAACCTATAGCTTCCCCAATCCCAAAGAATAGGTTCCTGAGTCCCTTTTCTGTGCAAGATATTTCTGTCCCATTCCAGAAACTTTATCTGTGGACAGACCTGACAGACTGACTGACAATGAAATAATTGGTCTCTAAACCTTGCTCTGCCATTCAAAATGATCATGGCTGATACAACATTCCTCATGTCCACTTTCCCTTTTTCTATATCCTTGGATTCCCCAACTGATCAAGAATCTACCTACCTTAGTCTTAAACATACGTAAGGATTCTTCATCCACAGCTCTCTTTATCAAAGAGTTTCAAAATCTCATAGTCCTCTGAGAGAAGAAATTCCTCCTCATTTCAGTCTGAAATTGGTACCTCTTTATTCTAAGACAATGCCCTCTGGTCCTAGACTCTCCCAAAAGGCGCTGTTAGCACTGCTGCCTCACAGCGCCTGAGACCCGGGTTCAATTCCCGCCTCAGGCGACTGACTGTGTGGAGTTCGCACATTTTCCCCGTGTCTACGTGGGTTTCCTCCGGATGCTCCGGTTTCCTCCCACAGTCCAAAGATGTGCAGGTCAGGTGAATTAGCCATGCTAAATTGCCCGTAGTGTTAGGTAAGGGGTAAATGTAGGGGTATGGGTGGGTTGCGCTTCGGTGGGTCGGTTTGGACTTGTTGGGCCGAAGGGCCTGTTTCCACACTGTAATGTAATGTAATCTAAAAAAAAATGTAAAAAGGGGAAACATCCTCTCAGCATTTACACTATCAAACCCTTCAAAGTCCAATATGCTTCAATTAGGTTATCCCTTATTCTTCTAAGTTGCAATAAATAGAGTCCCAAATGCTTTAATCTTTGGTCATAAGACAACCTCTCCATACCAGGGACTGTGGCCCACTCGCTTGAAAAACCTACCCAGATAGCCTTGGACAAGAAGTGCTCAGATCCCTGACTGGTGGCTGTATATCTCCCTGATTGCTGGGCTACTATGGAACCTCAGGACTGATTATGACCCACTGCCTGAACTGCACAGGCATGGACCCCTGACTGAGAACAACTTGAGCAGATACCTGACCATAGCTAATTCCCCGAACTGTTATGGGAGGCTACCCTTACCCAGGCTCCCTCACTGACAGATGCCTTCATGAACTTTGGTGATGTATTACAGTGTCTGCAGTTTGGACCCCAGCCCATCAACTCTGAGCTGAAGTTCCTCAATAGAAACATTTGCTGCAGTTGTGGTCACTGTGAGTCAGCTACCACATACTACTGCTTAGCCATCTCTATTCTATTCAAATAATTAATTTGAATGTTAAATATACTTAAAATGAACTTTTTAACTGTATTCTTCAGCTGCATAAATGTCTCCTGATTTAAACCATTTAGCCAATCAAAAGAAACACAGCTGAAAACCTGTTTTCCCATGGTATCGCACTTCAGCTCTGATAGGCAAAAACAGGTTGAAGGGGTTCTCTGCCATTAGTTTTATCTGCAGCTGCTGCTGCCCTGCTCATATAGGTCCACTTTCCTCTTTATGAAGCTGCTGTCCCTGCTCTCTCTCAAGATCTTTATGTACCTGCTCTCTCCCACACTGTTTCAGAAGCATAAGGTCCTCCTATCCTTCACTTGTTTATGTGCTGGTAACTGGCTCTGGGTGCTCCTTCCTCCAACTTCTTTCATTCTTATTTCTTTCTCTTATCTGTTATGTTAGCATAAATTACAGCAGCCATTATGCTAATTAAACAGCACAGGTCATTAAATGGGTGTGACATGCTACAGGACATTCTGAAGTAATGCACGACATTAAATAAATGAAATACCGTTGTCTGTTAACTTTTAAACACAATGGAAATGGAAATTTAACAAGATCTTCTATCAAGTGGACACCAATGGGTATGAAAATAATTAGAAATAAAAAAAGAGGATCATGATGCTGACTCAGGTTTTATGAATTCTAATAGAAGAAAGAAAAAATCAGCAATAGGCTGAACAGATGGACGAGTATTGAGATATTGCTCTAGGGTACAGCTGCTGATTCTACTGAAATGACGGTAGCTCCAAAAATAAATTACATTCTGGGCATAATTCCATTCCTCGTGCTGCCAGGTTTATCAAAGAGGAATCAAGGACATTGATTTAGTGGAGAAAACAAAACCCTTTTAGAAGATCCTGAAAAGGAGAGAGGAGATTTAACATTCAGCCTTTGGCTGCTTTGACTGACATTTTTCTCCATTCATCAATACGGCTGTCGTGAACTTCACTGTAAGTAGAAAGATAAATGCTTAACTGTCGAAATATTGAATTCTCAAATATGAGAATTATGCCCATCTCATAATTTTAAGTGTGATGCACCAGACCAAATCCCCTCAAAATACATTAAGAAGATACCCCGACCCTAACTTAGCGTTGTTTTAAAGGTAAGTGTAAGGCATTGCATTTTAGGTGCAATTCAATTGGTCAAACAACTTGACTTTAAGCAAAACATACTTTACTTTTACACTACAGTTAAAGTTTAGACAAAATAAAAAGAAAGGAAAAGAATTGGCTTTGCCGTACCTCCATCAAAATGCTTAACAAAAATAATATATATCTGTATACATATAATTAACCATTCCAATATAATAACATCCCATACATACACGCAGGAATCTTCCTGATGAAGGGCTTTTGCCCGAAACGTCAATTTTCCTGCTCCTCGGATGCTGCTCTAATCTAGACTCTGGTCAGTGCCTCTGTCTCAACCTTTCTTCATAAAAAGAAAGGACAAAATGCACTTAGTAAAGCCATGAATCAATGCATAAACCAGAATAATTTGATTACTTGGAGTGCTGCTGTTTAGTTAATCCAAAGAGTCAAACAAATTAAAGCTTGTGAACTGGGGAGCAGGAATGGGAACAGGACATTCTTGTGATTGGGCAGCAAATAGGAGGCTTCCAGCCTTGAAAAAATAGTGGTGGTACCGCTGAGATTTAGTGATGAAAGAGAGCATCTCCACTTTGATACTTCTTAAAAAGTTGGGCCACCTGAGGCCACAGCTGTGAGCCTGTCATTGTGGAGATGGAAGTACCCATAGACCTCTCTTTGGCTGTCTCACAATTGCAGCCACTGTGATGGGAAATGTAATGGACATTAGATGAAGTGGTGGCTCCCATACCTGCTTCCAGCAGGGATCCTCCACCTTGCAGGATTTAGCGTCAGTGGGTGAATTAAGTGCCAACTGGAAAATTCAACTTGCACACTGACCTTAATAGGCCCAATCAGGACATAATTGACCACCAACAATTTATGATCAACAAACCCCAACCAGCTTTGTCAAAAATTGTCTGAGTCAGGAAGGCATGCCAAACAGCGTAAATGCGAAGTATAGGTGGGGATTTGAGATTCTGCAGCCAACACAATACATCTAAGTTCTGCAGTCTTGGCACATCCAATAATGATAGCAGATATTTGAGAACACCGTAATATACAAGTTCACCTCCAAGCCATTCACCATTATGACTCTTCCTTCCTTGCTGGGTCAAAATCCTGAAATTCCCCCTGCATCAGCATTGTGGGTGTGTCTACACCAAATGGACTGCAGCAGTTCAAGAAGGCAGTCACCACCACCTTCTAAAGGGAAACTAGGAATGGGCTATAATTGCTTGCCCAGCCAGAAACACCAACATCCCATGGATGAATTATTAAAAAGCAGCATGTCAGCCATTGGGAATATTGTATTCAGCCATCTCTATTCTCACCTCAATGGCTGTTTAAAAATTTTACCTGCTATGTCTGATCTTTGCACATAAAGAAACTTGATAGTTATCATCATTTTGACTGGAAATAATAAAGCCAATCCAAATACTTTGTTCACTAGAGTTAATTCTAAACATTTGTTTCTCCCCATTTCCTCAAGGTAATCTCTTAATGGTTTTAATACCTGCAACAGACTTTAATACCTGTTACAAATACATGAGGAAAAAATGATCAGTTTAATCCATCTGAATGAGTATGATATAGCATTTTTACTTAACATTCAGAAGATTCAAAATGTAGACTACTCAAAATATAAAGTCTTAGAGTGGAATTCTTATATCCTTGGTAACGTTTATGCAATTTAGATCTCAGTAAACACATGTTAAATAAGAGTTTAAGCAGTTATTACTGTTACATTGTATTCATCCAAATGAATTATTTTTAGGTATTATGTTCTATCAGCCATGGAAATTGGTCTGGCTGGGTTTCCCTTCAGAGGGTCGGTATGGACTTGTTGGGCTGGGTGGACTGTTTCCACACTGTAGGGAATCTAATCTAATCTCATCTAAAGTATATTGATACACAGGACTACAGTGTCTATGCCCTGAGTATCAGCCAATAATGCTGCCACCTACCAAACAGCCTGTACAACTTAAGGAGTTCAGCTTCCCCATGTCTGATTTCAACAGAAGCATGTCCAGAAAGCTGCAATCTAGCTTTCTGTGCTGGGCTAAGGCAGAATGGATTAGAAAGATGTGCCCAGAATTTTAATTCTGCTCTCAGCGTCTGAACAGCTAGGTAGAAAATCTCCAATTAAAGCAAGAATTAGAGATGGGGCAGACTACAATAATCCCAGTAATGGCTTTACATATTATTCTGAATGCTAAATAAGTGTGAAATTAAAACACATTTGAACTGGGAATTAATTGCTCCCCTCCATAATTGACCTGTTCAGTCACAGGTTTGTCAGATTTTTTTTCTGTCACATCTGAAATAGTTCTTATTTGTAAATTTGGCGATGTATTAGTAACGATTATTTCACAATTACAAATGGTTTCTGGAATTCTTGCCATGCATAATGTTTTTAAAGGTTCATTTGATTAAATGCAAAATAAAGGTTGCCCGTTTACGATACTAATAAGGTAAAAGGAATTCCCTTCCTCAAAACACAGTGGATCCAGAATCTTTAAATATATTTAAGGCAAAGGTAGATAGATTCTTGAGTTACAAAGAGATTGTAAGATTATCAGGTGTGTGCAGGAATGTAGAATTGTTGTTTATATCAGATCAGCTATGGTTTTACTGAATAGCAGAGAAAGCTCAGAGAGCCATGGCTTAGTCTTGCTCCTTGTTCCCACGTTTGTATTGGTAGTATTCTGAAATTATAATCATACATCACATAGTAGGCCCTTCAGCCCATCAAGTCTGCAATGGCCTATCTACATTAATCCCACTTACCAACATTTGGCCCATAGCCTTGAAAGTTATGACATTTCAAGTGTTCATCCGTATACTTATTAAAGGTTCTGAGGTTCCTCACCGATACTACCCTCCCAGGCAATGCATTCCAAATTCCCATCACCTTCTTGGAAAAGAGGTTTTTGTCAAATCCACTTTAAACTTCCTGCCTTTCACTTTAAAATTATGCCCCTTCATTATTTACTTGTCAACTAAGGAGAACAGCTGGTTCCTATCCACCATGTCCATGCCCCTCACAATCTTAGACAGTGCAGGAGAGAGAGAGAAACGAGAACCTGCATAGTTACTGCCTTTGCTGTTTGAATTCGTGTATCACTGGACATCGGAGTGCATCTGGGAAAATTAACAATCCGTGAAATTCACAATTAATCTTGGAGGAACTGTTCGGCAAAGTTCACAGCACAGAATCAGATAAGTTAATTGTTGTTTTAAGTCTGTCCAAGAGAAAGGCTGCAGTAGTGAGTATAGTGGATTCTTTCTTGATTATATGTTTTTGGAGATAAGTCTCTTGATTAAACTTAAAATATAAGCCATATCTATTAATTTAACCTTGGGCAGTGTTTGTAGAGGATAAGACGGTGTTATTTTCTGTATTTTCTGGGTCTGTAGATGGTGAAGGAGCAAAAATGGCCTTTGCAGTGATATGTACTTCTTGTCAGATGTGGGAGTTTAAAGAGAGTTTAAGGGTTACTGAGGATTATATGCTGTTGGATGCGAATCTTATCAGATCGAATGGATCGGTTGGAGAGACAGATAGAAGCGATGAGGAATTTGCAACAGCAACAGTATGTGATGGATGGCAGTTATAGGAAGGGCGGAAAATCTCAGATACAGTCACATAGATGGGTTAACTCCAGGAAGAGTAAGAGAGGTGGGCAGCTAGTGCAGGAGTCTTTTGTGGATATACCCATTCCAAACAGGTATGCTATTTTGGAAAATGTAGGGGGTGATGGATTCTCAGGGGAATGTAGCACGAACAGCCAAGTTTCTGGTATTGAGACTGGCTCGAATGCAACGAGGGAAACGTTGACTTCCAAGAGATTAATTGTGTTAGGGGATTCTGTAGTCAGAGGTACAGGCAGACATTTCTGTGGCCAGCAGAGAAAAAGCAGAATGGTGTGTTGTTTCCCTGGTGCCAGGATCAAGGATGTCTCAGAGAGGGTGCAGAATGTTCTCACGGGGGAGAGGGGCCAGCAGGAGGTCATTGTCCACATTGGAACCAACGACATTGGAAGGGAAAAGGTTGAGACTTGGAAGGGAGATTACAGCGAGTTAGGCAGAAATTTAAAAAGAAGGTCCTCAAGGGTAGTAATATCTGGATTACTCCCAGGGATACGAGCTAGTAAGGGCAGGGATAAGAGGATAGAGCAGATGAATGCATGGCTGAGGAGCTGGTGTATGGGAGAAGGATTCACATTTTTGCATCATTGGAATCTCTTTTGGGGTAGAAGTGACCTGTACAAGAAGGACGGATTGCACCTAAATTGGAAGGGGACTAATATACTGGCAGGGAAATTTACTACAACTGCTTGGGAGGAGTTAAGGTGGGGGGAGGGTGGAACCCAGGGAGATAGTGAGGAAAGAGATCGATCTGAGACGGGTACAGCTGAGAACAGAAGTGAATCAAACAGTCAGGGCAGGCAGGGACAAGGAAGGACTAATAAATTAAACTGCATTTATTTCAATGCAAGGGGCCTAACAGGGAAGGCAAATGAACTCAGGGCATGGTTCGGAACATGGGACTGGGATGTCATAGCAATTATGAAAACATGGCTCAGGGATGGGCAGCACTGGCAGCTTAATGTTCCAGGATACAAATGCTACAGGAAGGATAGAAAGGGAGGTAAGCGAGGAGGGGGAGTGGCATTTTTGATAAGAGATAGCATTACAGCTGTGCTAAGGGAGGATATTCCCGGAAATACATCCAGGGACGTTATTTGGGTGGAACTGAGAAATAAGAAAGGGATGATCACATTATTG
>NC_057713.1:55726464-55753137 GCF_004010195.1 Chiloscyllium plagiosum | reverse complement strand
AATAGAATTAAGGAGAATCCAAAGGGGTTTTACAAATATATTAAGGACAAAAGGCTAACTAGGGAGACAATACGGCCCCTCAAAGAACAGCATGCCGGCCTTTGTGTGGAGCTACAGAAAATGGGGGAGATACTAAATGAATATTCTGCATCAGTATTTACTATGAAAAAGGATATGGAAGATATAGACTGTATGGAAATAGATGGTGACATCTTGCAAAATGTCCAGATTACAGAGGAGGAAGTGCTGGATGTCTTGAAACGGTTAAAGGTGGATAAATCCCCAGGACCTGGTCAGGTGTACCCGAGAACTCTGTGGGAAGCTAGAGAAGTGATTGCTGGGCCTCTTGCTGAGATATTTGTATCATTGATAGTCACAGGAGGGTGGCAAACGTGGTGCCACTGTTTAAGAAAGACGGTAAAAACAAACCAGGGAACTATAGACCGGTGAGCCTGACCTCGGTGGTGGGCAAGTTGTTGGAGGGAATTCTGAGGGACAGGATGTACATGTATTTGGAAAGGTAAGGACTGATTCGGGATAGTCACCGTGGCTTTGTGCATGGGAAATCATGTCTCACAAACTTGATTGAGTTTTTTGAAGTAACAAAGAGGATTGATGAGGGCAGAACAGTAGATGTGATCTATATGGATTTCAGTAAGGTGTTTGACAAGGTTTCCCATGGGAGACAGATTAGCAAGGTTAGATCTCATGAAATACAGGGAGAACTAGCCATTTGGATACAGAACTGGCACAAAGGTAGAAGACAGAGGGTAGTGGTGGAGGGTTGGTTTTCAGACTGGAGGCCTGTGGAGTGCCATAAGGATCGGTGCTGGGTCCTCTATTTTTTGTCATTTACATAAATGATTTGGATGCGAGCATAAGAGGTATAGTTAGTAAGTTTGCAGATGACACCAAAATTGGAGGTGTAGTGGACATCGAAGAGGGTTACCTCAGATTATAACAGGATCTGGACCAAACGGGCCAATGGACTGATAAGTGGCAGATGGAGTTTAATTCAGATAAATGCGAGGTGCTGCATTTTGGGAAAGCAAATCTTAGCAGGACTTATACACTTAATGGTAAGGTCCTAGGGAGTGTTGCTGAACAAAGAGACCTTGGAGTGTAGGTTCATAGCTCCTTGAAAGTGGAGTTGCAGGTAGATAGGATAATGAAGAAAGTGTTTCCTTTATGCTTTCCTTTATTGGTCAGAGTATTGAGTACAGGAGTTGGGAGGTCATGTTGCGGCTGTACAGGGCATTGGTTGGGCCACTGTTGGAATATTGCGTGCAATTCTGGTCTCTTTGTTATCCGAAAGATGTTATGAAACTTGAAAGGGTTCAGAAAAGATTTACAAGAATGTTGCCAGGGTTGGAGGACCTGAGCTACAGGGAGAGGCTGAGCAGACTGGTGCTGTTTTCCCTGGAGCATCGGAGACTGAGGGGTGACCTTATAGAGGTTTACAAAATTATGAGGTGTATGGATAGGATAAAGTCTTTTCCCTGAGGTCGGGGAGTCCAGAACTAGAGGGCATAGGTTTAGGGTGAGAGAGGAAAGATATAAAAGAGACCTAAGGGGCAGCTTTTTCATGCAGAGGGGGTGGTACGTGTATGGATTGAGCTGCCAGACTCATCTCATCCATACCAATCAGGTTTCCTAAACTAAACTATTCCCATTTAATTGCATTTGACCCATACCTATCAAATCCTTTCCTATCCAAATGTCTTCAAAATTTTGTAAGTGATTTGTTTTGATTTGATTTGGTTTATTGTCACATGTATTTATTACAAGTACAGTGATACATGTTGTTTAGTGTTGTCGCTTTCCTGTGCCATCTTAAAACACAGAAAATAAACCAAAGTAGAGAATATGAAACCTTAAATTAAAACAATAAAGTTCAACTTATAGTCTTATCCTAATAAAGTTTGATGGGTTTTTGGAACAGCTTTTGCTTCTAGCTCAGCCAAGAGTCTGGATTCAGGCTACTCCATCCTGATACCTCGAGTCCATGCTGCTGAACTGACTGCGCTGCTGAAACTACGCTTTGCCATGCTGCTGCCACCAAATCAAAGAGTCACCACTCTCTGGCACCATCTCACCTCCACTTACACTGCTGCCATTAGATTAGATTCTCTACAGTGTGGAAACAGGCCCTTCGGCCCAATAAGTCCACACTGACCCTCCAAAGAGAGGACCCATCCACGCCCATTTCCCTCTGACTAATGCACCTAACATTATGGGCAATTTATCATGGCCAATTCACCTGACCTGCACATCTTTGGACTGTGGGTGGAAACCGAAGCACCGGAGGAAACCCACATAGACACTGGGAGAATGTGCAAACTCCACACAGACAATCACCTGAGGCTGGAATTGAACCTGGGACCCTGGTGCTAACCACTGAGCCACCATGCCAGCCACTATGCCATGAGTTCACATTAGGCCAACTCCCTCAAAGCAGCTACTGCCAGTTCTGCATGGTCTTGCACTGGGACCAAACTTTCTGCTATTGCCATCAGGCAGCTGGGCCTAGCTGCAGACTTGGTGCCTCGGCTCAGCCTGTGAGTCTGGACCAGGCGATTAAGCCTGTGATCTGTTCCTCGCTTGCCGAGTGACCTCGGGCTGGGGTGGAGCAGCGCCCGCCTCGTTCTGCCATTGCTGCCATCGCAATCGGATTCTGCTTCACCATTTACTTGGCCTCATGGCTCCCCATGTCCACGCTACAATCTTCACCCATCATTCCACACAGGTCCACTCTCGCCGATGCCATCACCAATGCCACTGCAACCGAGGCAAAAGGGTAAGAGAAACGTCTTTAAAGAAAGGAAAGCAAAAGTAAAAAGAAACAAAAAGAAAAGGAAAGCCAATAGAAGCAGACAAACGCCGCTCTGGAGTATCCCTTACGCTGCCAGTCTGCCGCCGCTATCTTGAAACACCTGTTTGTACTTGCCTCGACCACTTCGTCTGGCAGCTCATTTCATATACGCACTACCTTTGCATGCAGAAGTTGCCCTTCAGGCCCCTTTTCAATCTTTCCATTCTCACCTTAAACCTATGCCCTGTACTTTCGGACTCCCCTATCCTGGGTAAAAGACCTTGAATATTCACCTTATTTATGATCTTCATGATTTTATAAACATCTATAAGGTTACCCTTCAGCTTCCTACGATTCAGCTTCAGCCTCTCCTTATAATTCAAACCTTCCAGTCTTGCTAACATACTTGTGAATCTTTTTTACACCCTTTCCAGTTTAATATCATCCTTCCTATAGTACAGTGAGCTGACAGAGGATGTGGTGGAGGCTGGTACAATTGCAACATTTGAGAGGCATTTGGATGGGTATATGAATAGGAAGGGTTTGGAGGGATATGGGCGGGGTGCTAGCAGGTGGGACTAGATTGGGTTGGGATATCTGGTCGGCATGGACGGGTTGGACCGAAGGGTCTGTTTCCATGCTGTACATCTCTATGACTCTATGACTCTAATTAGGTCCCATACCAACCTTCAGTGCTCTAAGCAAAATAACACAAGTTTATCCAGTCTCTTCATAGGAAAAATGCTACATCACAGGCAACATCTTGGTGAATCTCCTCTGTACCTCCTCCATTACAATCATATCCTTCATATAGTGCAGAGACTAGAACTACAAACAATACTTCAGCTGTAATGTAACTAAAGTTCTGCACAGCTCCAACATAACCACCCTGCACTTATAATCTATGCAACAACTGATAAAGGTAAGTGTCCTGAATGCTTTCTTAACCACCTTTTTAACCTGTCCTGTCCCTTTCAGGGATCCATGGGACAAACACCCTAAAATCCTTTTGTCCTCTGAGGTTCTGAGTGTCCTGTTAGTCATTGAGTATTCCTTTGTTTTGTGATCTTCTTCTAAAGGGCATCACTTCACACTTTTCAGGCATAAATTCCATCTATCATTGATCAGCCCTTCTGACCAACCCATCTATATCTTCCTGTAGCCATGATCACTATTAACCACCTGGCAATCATCTACAAACTTACTCATTATTCTCCCACATTCTCATCTGCATCATTTATAATTATCACAAACAATAAAGGACCCAGCGGTGAATCTCATTGTATGCCCTGGACACTGGCCTCCAGTCATACAATCAACGTTCTACGCCACCCTCTGTCTTCTACCATTAAGCCAATTTTGTATCCAATTTACCAAGGCATTCTACATATCATGGGCTTTTACCTTCTTTATTAATCTCCCTTGTCAAAGTGTTTGCAAAAATCCATTTAAACTACATCAACTGCACTATTCTCATCTACACACCTCATCTCCTTGATAAATTCAGACAAATTTGTTCGACATGACTTCCTTCTGTCAAAGCCATGCTGACTATCCCTAATCAAACTTTGCCTCTCCATTTGAAAATTACTTTTATCTTTCAGAATTTTCTCCAATAGTTTCCCTGCCACTGATGTGAGACTCATTGGTCTGTAATTCCCTTGTTTAGCTTGACCATCTTTCTTGAAAAATGGAACCATATTAGCTGTCCTCCAGTCCTCTGGTAGCTCCCTTATGGCCAGATAAGAATTACAAATTTCAGTCAGAGCCTCTGGAATGTTCTCCTGTATCTCCCAAGGAAGTCTGGGATATAAATCTTCTGGACCTGGGGATTTTATCCACGTTTTAAGCCTGCCAAAATTCAATACTTCCTCCCTCACAATGTCAAACTGCTCAAGAACCTCACAGTTGGTCTTTCTGAAATCTGAACCAACATCCTCCTTCTCCCGAGTGATGACAGAAGTGAAATACTCAGTTAACACCCACCAAAGTCCCCCATCTTTAGGCACAGATTTTTCTCCTGGTCCCTAATGGGCCCTAACTCTTTCCCTCATTATCTTTTCCTCCCTTGATATACTTACTGTAACGAGGTCAGCCAGGTCAACCTCATAGAATATGACTTCCCTGAGTGAGGCTGTTCACATGAGAGACACTTTAAGAGCTGGCTCTGAGGAAGCTGGACCAGTATCAAGGCCTATCCCCAATTAAATAATGACTTAGTGACAGGATACTGTTGAGTTCTTTCAGTGGTGATGAAGTAAAGCATGTTTCTGAAGAAAGTCACTTCTGTCGTCTCTGGAGTTGGGGTAAGTATTTCTGGCATTTCTGTGAAACTTAACTCATTCTGTCCTGCTGTCGAAGACTGGACCCAGTATATGGAACAAAAGCATTTTCCTTATGTTACAGCAGATGAAAAACAGTAAGTAATTCACAGTTTCTTTGGTTACTATGTGCCTAACTTTCCCTGAGGTAGCAGATGTTAAAACCTTTCAAGATTAGAGAGGTGCTGGAAAAGCACAGCATTTCAGGCAGCATCCAAGGAGCAGTAAAATCGACGTTTCGAGGAAACACCCTTCATCAGGAATACAGGCAGAGAGCCTGAAGGGTGGAGAGATAAGTGAGAGGAGGGAGAGGGTAGGGAGAAAGTAGCATAGAGTACAATAGGTGAGTGGGGGAGGGGATGAAGGTGATAGGTCGGGGAGGAAAGGTGGAGTGCATAGGTGGAAAAGAAGATAGGCAGGTAGGACAAGTCATGGGGACAGTGCTGAGCTGGAAGTTTGGAACTGGAGTGAGGTGGGTGAAGGGGAAATGAGGAAACTGTTGAAGACCATATTGATGCCCTGGGGTTGAAGTGTTCCAAGGCAGAAGATGAGGCGTTCTTCCTCCAGGAGTCTGGTGGTGAGGGAGCGGCGTGATGGAGGCCCAGGACCTTCATGTCCTCGGCAGAGTAGGAGGGGGAGTTGAAATGTTGGGCCACAGGATGGTGTGGTTGATTGGTGCGGGTGTCCCAGAGATTTTCCCTAAAGCACTTTGCTAGGAGGCGTCCAGTCTCCCTAATGTAGAGGAGACCGCATCGGGAGCAACGGATACAATAAATGATATTGGTGGATGTACAGGTAAAACTTTGATGGATGTGGTTGAAATGTTGATTGGTGCGGGTGTCCCAGAGATGTTCCCTAAAGACCTCTGCTAGAAGGCGTCCAGTCTCCCCAATGTAGAGGAGACTGCATCGGGAGCAACGGATACAATAAATGATATTGGTGGATATTCAAGTAAAACTTTGGAATGTGGAAGGCTCCTTTAGGGCCTTGGATGGAGGTGAGGGAGGAGGTGTAGGCGCAGATTTTGCAATTCCTGTGGTGGCAGGGGAAGGTGCCAGGATGGGAGGTTGGGCCGTAGGGGGGTGTGGACCCTGGGAGCAGATACGGCGGAGGCGGAGGAATTGGGAATACGGGATGGCATTTTTGCAGGAGGTAGGGTGGGAAGAGGTGTAATCCAGGTAGCTGTGGGAGTCGGTGGGTTTGTAAAAGTTGTCGGTGTCAAGTCGGTCGTCATTAATGGAGATGGAGAGGTCCAGGAAGGGGAGGGAGGCCTAAAACCTTTCAAGAATCAATGGGTTTAATTAAGGAATATTATGACCCCAAGCTGCCTTTAATTCTGAGATGCTATGGTTTTTACTCAGCAATTCGAGAACCAATTGGGACTTTTGACTAGGTTAAGATGACTGGCAGAAGCATGTGACTTTGGTTTAACCCTTAATGAGAAGCTGGGAGACTATTTGAAATATGGGATCAATGATGTAAACATTGAAAGCACCTACCAGCTGAAGCCCAACTGAACTTCAAACAGGTACTACAATTGGCTTTGGCACTAGAAAATGCAACAAGTGGAAATATGAATTGCAAAGTATTCCGATGGAAGTGGAACCGTCACCAATCTGACTGAGCTTGGGTAACACCACTTGAGTGAAAGCAATTGCATAGCCACACTCAGGACATATTTTGAACAGAAGGACTCTAGGTCTGCCCACAGCAAAACCCCAAAATAAAGTCAAGTCTCGGTGAAATGGTTATAAATTTCTTCAGAATCCAGGCTGGCAAGCAATTGTAGCTGCTGCTGGTATGCAAACTCGAGATAGCAAAGGAATCCTACTAAACCCAACCTGAATAAGAGACGGCACGGTGGCACAGTGGTGAGCACTGCTGCCTCACAGTGCCAGAGACATGGGTTCAATTCCCACCCCAGGCGACTGACTGTGTGGAGTTTGCACATTCTCCCCATGTCAGCGTGGGTTTGGTCCGGTTTCCTCCCACAGTCCAAAAATGTGCAGGTTAGGTGAATTGGCCATGCTAAATTGCCCGTAGTGTTAGGGGCAGGAGTAAATGTAGGGGTCTGGGTGGGTTGCGGGTCGGTGTGGACTTGTTGGGCCGAAGGGCCTGTTTCCACACTCTAAGTAATCTAAACTCATAGACCTACATCTAGGAGAGTGCACACCCTGGGAGGTTCACCTACATCTTTATCTACACATTGGAAGAGTCAAATTGCTTAGCAACATCCAAATCAGAACTAATCAAAAACAATGGTCTGATTAAATGGTCACCCAGTTCTACTGGAGGTTGATACCTGCATGGCCTTTTCAGCAATTGCAGAACCAGTCTTTAAAGAAATTCACTTTGAACTCCAACCCTTAAGTTTGCACAAAATCTCAGCTAGACTGAGAACCTATACTGGGAAACCTTTACAAATTAAGGGTACAATTTTGGTTCTGGTCTCTTATGAGAAGCAGTTGGTTCAGTTACCATTGATCATAGTAAAAGGCTCAGTCCAAGCATTGTGGGAAGAAATTAGTTGAGAAAGATTCACCTCGATTGACTCGACATTTTCCGATTAGAAAATGGCTGCTTGAATGAAGTCCTAATTAAATACCCGGAAGTCTTTCAGCAAGGTTGAGTTACTATTAAAGGAGCCAAGGCCTGCATGTTGACCAAGAAGCAGTTTCATGATTCTGCAAGGCCTGCCCAGTGCCATTTATCTTAAGGCAAATGTAAGGGCAGAAATCAGAAGGCTGGAAAGCGAAGCAATAATCAAACCACTGCACTTTGCGGAATGGGCAGCACCAGTCATACCGATTTTGAAGCCAGATAAGTTGGTTTGCCTTGTGGAGATTTTAAACAAATGGTAAACTGCTTTTCATAATTGCATTAATACCCAATCCCTCACACAGAGGATTCATACACAAAGCTGAAGGGGGGTGGAGGGGCACGAAGCTGGACATGAACCATGCGAACATGCAATTCAGATTTGATTAGGATTCCCAGAAGTATGCTACAATTAATACTCATAAGGGTTTATACCAATATACGATCTGTCATTTGGGGTATTGTCAGCCTATGTAATTTTTCAGTGAACGACACAGAACATTTTGCAAAGCCAACCTCAGGTTGTCATTTATCTAGACGACATGCTAACAACAGGGAAGACCAATAAGGGGCACTTAGAGAACTGGGCAATAGTACTTAAGATTAGATTAGATTCCCTACAGTATGGAAACAGGCCCTTCAGCCCAAAGAGCCCACACCGATCATCTGCGGAGTAAACCCCACCCAGACCCATTCCCCTGTCCTATATTTACCCCTGACTAATGCACCTAACGCTATGGGCAATTTAGCATGGCCAATTTACCTGACCTGCACATCTTTGTGGGAGGAAACCGGAGCACCCGGAGGAAACCCACGCAGACACTGGGATAATGTGCAAACTCCACATAGACAGTCATCCAAGGTAGGAATTGAACCTGGGTCCCAAGCGCTGTGAGGCAGCAGTGCTAACCACTGAGCCAATGTGCCATCCAAAGACATTTCTGCCTGGCGGGCGTATGCTTAAGAAGGGAAAAATGTGTGTACCAGGCACCCAAAGTGACCTAATTGGGTAACAGAATCGACCAGACTGAGTGGCACTTATTGCAAGAGAATGTGAGGGTGATAAGATGTGTCCTAGCTCACACTTCTGAACTGATGTTTAGGTCCTTATTACAGAAAGTTCATACATAGCCTCTCCTCCATTCTGTCACATTGTCATCAACTCTGTCTAGTCTGTGAGAATGTTATAGGCTTCTATAAGATCCTACTGTAGTGATTGTAACAAGGTCATAGAATATGAGATCCCTGACTGGGGCTATTGATCTGGTCCAATCAGGGAGCCATGGCTGACAGATAAGAAAAGGAGTGTCAGACATCCTTTTCACTTGAGAATTGGCTCTGAGGGAGCTGTTATGGACTTTCCATGTGTAAATAATGGGTGACTTTGTTTGGGATACTGCCCTCTGTGGGGTAATTTCACTTACAGAATATCTTAGGATTCTCCTTAATTTTACCATTTTTTTTATAATTGCTTTTTTAAAAATTCCCCGCTGCATTTCTTGTACCCAAGTAAAGCATCTGCTACTTTGCTCCCCTTACACTAGCTAAAATCATCTCTTTTTCTTCTTATCCAGTTCTGAATATTTCTGGATATCCAAGGTTCTCTGTGTTTGTTGCTCTTACATTTCATAAGCAAACATGATGTGCCTATACTCCCGCTAATTCCAATTTGAATACACCCCTTGTTCTGGGATAGATTTTCCCATAAGTAGCTGTTCCCAGATTTTGGCCAATTCCTTCCTTACTTTAATAAAATCTGCCTATCCCCAATTCAAAACCCTTGTTTACAGACCATGTTTTTTCTTTTCCATAAAGCAGCATGGTGGGTCAGAGGTTAGCACTTCTGCCTCACAGCATTGGGGACCCAGGTTTGATTCCAGCCCCAGGTGACTATCTGCGTGGAGTTTGAACACTCTCCCAGTGTCTACATGGGTTTCTGTCGAGTGCTCCTGTTTCTTCCCACAGTCCAAAGATGTGTGGATTGGCTATGCTAAATTGCCTATAGTGTCAGGGATATGCAGGTTAGGTGAATAAAGTTATAAAAAATCACACAACACCAGGTTATAGTCCAACAGGTGTTTTTGTACTTCCAAATAACAAACACCATAACCTGGTGTTATGTGATTTTTAATTTTGTCCACCCCAGTCCAACAGCAGCACCTCCACATCAGATTAAGTGGAGTAGCCTGGAAAATACAGCGATAGGGTAGGGGGATAGCTCTTTAGAGATTTGTTATGGACTCGATGGGCCAAATGGCCTCCTTACACACTGTAGGGATTCTATCACAAAATTAAAACATACAATTTTATGATCACTCTCACTAAAATGCTTCCCCCATTGCCACCTTGAAAACTAGTTCAGCTTCACTCCCCTCAATTAGGTCCAGCACTACACCCCTTGTCAAACCTTACATATACTGATATAAAAAGCTCTCCTGTATCCATTTCAAGAGATCTGGCCCCTCTACATCATCGACTCTATGACTGTCACAATTAAATTTGGGGAAGTTGAAATGTCCGAACATAATTACCTTATTATCATTACACACCTCAATGAATTATCTATGTATCTGCTTATCATTTGCCACTGACTCTTTGGGAACCTTTAATACATTCCCAGCAGTGTGACTCCCTCTATGTTTTGCACTACTCACAAAGCCTCATTTGAAGATTCTTACACAATATCACTCCTCCTTTCTATGGCAATTAACTCTTTCATTATAGCATCAAATAGCACACAATTTTGAAGTTGAGGATGATAGATGTTGGCAGCCAATTGCACTAGAAATTTGCATTCTTTTTCAAACTGGTGCATTTAACTAACACCCAAAATACATCTCCCACACCACACCTACACCTGTTTGGACACCAAAGGTTAATTGAATTTGGCACCTTAGGCTTCTAAAATCTCTGAAGATTCCATTCTACTGGTGGATGAACAACTGATAGGAACCTTTGATATTTTAGTTCTGTACTGGAGACATGACCTACATTTGCAGTTGCAGATTGTTTCCTGTGACTGGGATAGGTGCATCCCAATTCCAACAGTTCCTGGAAGACCAGCTAGACCATCAAAGGTTGAAAATCACATCAACTGTACCATCCTCACCCTATCAATGGAATGATCAACGTGCCCACCAAACCTCCCTTCTTAGATAACATTTTTCAGATGAGAAGTGAGGTAAATGAGAATCTCTCTCCATAGCTACTCCTCCAGAAATTCTACCATTAGGCCTGACTTAAGTTAACCATGTAGATCTGTCAACTCAGGAAATGATTATGTTTACAAGATGGTGAGCTGAAGGTGGAACAATTACACACCAGATAATCGATGTTTGAAATAAATGAAGACCAGCAGCTGGCATCCACTGCAAGTAAAAATTGGCACTTTGGCTGAAGGGGCAGGCTTTAAAGACCTGTGTGCACCACTGTAAACGTGCAAGATCTGGACCTTGAAGAAAATGGAAAAAAGAAGGTAAGATATGACAGAGATGAGAATGTTGAAGTGGATAAGCCACATCTTGAAAAAAGACCAAACAGAGAGTGACAACATCCCAGGAAAATATTAAGGTGATTGAAGTGTCCAAGAGGGCTAAGGACAAGTTATAAGAGTGGGACTGGTGAATCTGATAAAGGGTAAAGAATCAAATTATGAGAAGGATATTGGAATGAGCCAAATCAGGAAAGAGAGGAAGAGAAGAAGACCAAGAAGGACATCTTTGGACACAAACTGAGAAGTTTTGGAGGAGAAAGGATGCCTAAGAATGGGGCAAGTGGACGAATGCCATTATGACCCATGATCCATTTGATAGAAAAGCAAGAGCAACAGAAGAAGAAAGAAATGATTAAGTTCACCAATTTTTAATCCCTTCCCACATACTCTAAAACCATAATTAAACTGAGTTAAAAGGGATGCATTTTTATTTAGTCACATTTTAGTTGAGATGTAGGGTAGACTCTTACACCTCAGTCCTTACAAACTCTGAATTTCAATATTCAAATGATAATCATTTGCTTATAAAGCAAAGTGGTGCAAGACGGTCACTTTGAATAAGAGAATAAGATCAACTAATTTTAGACATTGAATCACACTGAAGAAATCATCTTTGAGTTCCTGAATCCTGAGAAAAAAGCAGGTACGTGAAGGAAAAACTGTATGTCATCTCCGAACCAAAAAATAAGTGTTACCTTTTGTCATTCACTCTTTACTCACTTTCTTAATTCTTAGTCAATTCACTCACTTGCTCTCTGCTGTGTTAAAACATTCTCTGAATTTGTTCCTTGCTACCATTATCATGCTAATTATTTTAAAGACTAGCCATTCTGTACCATTGTGCATAATTGCTTCACAGTCCATAAGAAGGATCTAACAACTCTCCTCTGATTCACAGGTACAAAAGCCAATCAGAGTTTTGTTTTATTCATTGGTTGTGGGCGTCACTGGCCAGGCCACCATTTATTGCCCATTCCTAATTGTTTCATGGTCATTATTAATCTCTTAATTCCAGATTTTTATTGAATTCAAATCCAATATTAATCTATTTATTAAATTACACATCACCAGATCCAAAATAGCCTGATCCCTAGTTGGATCCAAACATTTTGTTATAGGAAACTGGCTCAAATACACTCTATGATTTCTTCCTCATTGTTATATCTACTATTTTGCTTTTATTCAATCATGGGAGGAATATATCACCGGCTCGGCCAACATTCTTTGGCCATCTCAATTTGCCCAGGCAGCAGTTAAGAATCAATCATATTGGGATAGATCTGAAGTCACATATACACTAAACCAGGTAAGGATGGCAGTTACCTTCCCTAAAGGGCATTATGAATCTAATATTATTTCGTTGAGGAATCAATAACAGTCTCCCTGATATCATTAGACTCTTAAATCCAGATTGAATTCAAACCCTACGATCTTCCCCAGCAGGATTTGAACCAACTAGGAGATAATGAAGGCTGCTGGGGAAGTCAGAGTCGATAAAATGTGGTGCTGTAAAAAGCACAGAAGGTCAGGCAGCATCTGAGGAGCAAGGGAGTCGACATTTTAGGCAACCTTCATTAGGGCTGGGGAGAGGTAAGGGGGCTGAGAAATAAATGGGGCAGGGGTAGGGCTGGGGGAATGGTAGTTGTCATGGCGAGAAGTGGGTGAAGGTAGCAAGTGATTGTGATAGAGCGGTGGGAAGGGTGAAGCGGATAGGTGGGGAGGAAGATTGACAGGTAGGTCAGGTCAAGAGGGCAGAGCCAAGTTGGAGGGTTTAATCTGGTGTGGGGTGAGGTGAGGGAAGATTTGGAAACTGGTGAATTCAATCTTGAGGCCATGTGGTTGTAGGTTCCTGATGCAGAAGATGAGGTGTTCCTCCTCCAGTTTGCGGGTAGCCCAGAATGGGTATGTCATGGGGATGTTGGAGGGGTTTCTCAGCAGGGTCTTAAGACACAGTTGAACAGCAAAATTTACATAATCTAGAATACAGCTTTTTTTTTCATACAGTTTCAAAGATCCAGTACATAAAGGATTAACTAAATATGTACACTTCATGATAATAACATGGGAAGCAATCAATCCCCTGCATGGTTCCGTCTTGTTGGTAGCTGACCAATTAATGGAATGGAACAAATGGTTTATGAAGGACCTAGGCTGACATATGTATGACACTAATGATGCCTTGAATTAATGGGAATAAATTGCAGAGTGTTCTCATTCTGTTTGTTTTGCACGGTCAAAATAATGGACTGTGTGCTCTGGCATGTAATGCATCATTGATCCATTTAATACCTCAGTGTATTGCTGACAATACTGCTGTATCTTGTCAGAAGCATAAACAACTAATTCAGTTGTGCCTATGACTACCTCTGCCACTTCCAATGCCTTTTTTATGGTCAAAATTGTCTGTAAATCCACATTGAACAGGGACATGGAAGAAACTGAATTCACTGATGAATGCGTGTGATTCGGGCAGCACACAAATGGCCACCTGCCAATGTTCCTTTTTATGCTCACAGCCAAACAACAATTATTAAGGTACATTCAGGCTATTCTCAAGTTGTTTCCCTTAAGAATATGAGCAGTTGCAAGAATGTAAAAAAAATTAAAGGTATCTTGAACTCAACAGACACACCATACACAATAACAAAAAGATTTCAGATACACGTCTTTCCCATCCAATAACATTGCAGGCAGCAGATCCAAACACTTTCAATTTCAGACTTTATGGACAATTTCTGACTGAGCTGCAGCCATACAGGCACCAGTACTGAAGGAGAAAGAAATTGTTCTGATGGTATGGGCTTAAATTGAACCAAGCTGGGGCTAGTGTCTTGGCAAATTGAATAAGATACAGAAGTCTTTAAATTAACTTGGTGGGAGAAAGTTCTGGACAAGGGATACATAAGTTTACAAAGCAAGCAATATCACAGCATTGCATGATAGGTATTTGCATAATGGTAACCAGATTGGGACGGGAAAGAACAGAGTGTACAAACAGAAAAAAACAGCAAATAGGATTAAAGGAAGAATAATTAAGGCTTCCTTACTTCGATGCACAATATGTTCAGAACAGAATAAATGTATTAGCAGTACAAATAGATGTTAGAAGGTATGATCTTACTCCATTACAGAGATGTGGTTACAAGGGAATCAAAGCTGGGATTTAAATATTTACAGTTATATGATTTTTTTGAAAGGATAGTAAGGAAGGAAAGTATGGTAGGGTAGCTTTCTTAATGCAGGATTGAATAAGTGTGATAGCAAGAAATGGTCAAGGTTCAAAAGATGCAGAATTTATATGAGTGGATGTAAGGAATAAAAAGGAGAAGACGCTAGCAGGAATGATTTGTAGATCCCCTAACAGTAGCTATATAGGAAAGACAATACATCATGAGAGGGTAAGGGTATGTAAAACAATTAGAGATAGTACATTAGTCGTGGGTAACTTTAGTCCTCATGTAGATTTGCCAAGTTAAGTTAGGGAGATATTGGCTCAGCTGTATTAATGCTAGATTATTAATCCAGAAACCCAGGTAATGTCCTGGGGGCCACATTCAAATCCTGCCATTGCTGCTGATGGGATTTCAATTGAATAAAAAGCTGGAATTAAGAGTTTAATGATGACTAGCAGACTGTTGCTGATTGTTAAAAAAAAAATATCTGGCTCATTATACCCTTTAGGAAATGAATTCATCATCCTTACCTGGTCTGGTCTGTATGTAACTCAAGACCTGCAGCAATGTGATTGACTCTTAACTGCACTGTGGGCTATTAGAGATAGCCAATAAATGTGGGCCTAGCCAGCTACGCCCACCTCCCATGAATGAATAAGCAAAAAGCAGATGTAACCATGAGGAAGAAATCACAAAGTGCATTTTGAAACAGTTTCCTGGAACAGTGTATTTGGATCCAACTAGGGAACAGGCTATTTTGGATCTGATGATGTGTAATAAAGCAGATTTAATAAATGAAGATCCTTCTTGATACAGTGACTGCAGCATGGTAGGATTTAGCATTTGGTTTAGGAGTGAGAAACTTGGTTTGGAAATAACTGTGCTAAACTAAATAAATGCACTTACAAAGGGATGAAGGTGTAATTGGTTGGAGTGGACTGGGGAAGGCGTTTAGCAGAAAAGATAGTTGATGAAAAATGGCATAACTTTAAGAAAATATATCATGACTCACAGCAAAAATGTATCTAATAAGGAAGAAAGATTCAAAGAAAGGATAAACCAACCCTGGTTAACCAGGAAAGTTAAGCATCATATTGAAAGAAGAGAGAACATATAATGTGGCAAGGATTAGGGGTATGCAGAGAATTGAGAAAGATGACCAAACGAATAGGGATAAAAAATCTTTGAGGATAAACTAGTAAGTAATATGAAAAAAAGCTCAGCTACAGCTTCTTTAAATACTCAAAAAGTAAGAAAGTGTGCAAAGTGAACATAGATCCATTAAAGAATGAGGCTGAAGAAATAATAAGAAGGAATCAAGAAAGGCATTAGGTATTAATAGCATTTTGGTGGATGGAGTAAATAAATATAATAGCTATCACTAGGCAAACTAACGGGGCTAAAGGCTGATAAGCTCCCTAGACGTGAAATAAAACCAGAAATTGCTGAAGAAACTCGGTAGGTCTGGCAGCATCTGTGGAAAGAAAGCAGAGTTAACATTTTGAGTCTTAGTTAAAAATGACATAACACCAGTTTATAATCCAAAGTATAATCTTTAGGAGCGCTACTCCTTTGTCAGGTAGATAATGGAGTACGATCATAGTACAAAAAATTTACAGCAATTTATAATGTATGATCTTTTGTTATAAATTCTGTCTCCTATGATCCTACTCCACTAACTACCTGATGAAGGTGCAATGCTCTGAAAGTTAATACTTCCAAATAAACCTGTTGGACTGTAACCTAGTGTTGTATGATTTTTAACTTTGTCCACTGCAGTCATAGAATCCCAACAGTACAGAAAGAGGCCATTCTGCTCATTGAGTCTTCACTAACTCTCCAAAGAGCATCCCAACCAGACGCACCCCATCCCTCTAATCACACATTTACTATGACCAATCCACCTAGTCTGCACATTTCTGGACACTACAGGTAAATTTAGCATGGCCAATCAACCTAACCTGTATATCTTTGGAACTCATTTCTGATAAAGAGTCACTGGACTCAAAATGTTAGCTCTGCTTTTTTTCTGCAGACACTGCCAGACCGGTGGAGTTTTTCCAATAATTTCCAGCATCTGCAGTTGTTTGTTGTGCTTTATTTGAGTCTTCTAGACCTGATGGTTTGCACTCCAAGTTATTGAAGGAATTAGTTACAGGGATAGGGAATGCAATGCTAATACTTTGCCAAGAATCCTTATAGGATTGGAAAAAAAGCGAAGTCTTATGGATGGTGGTAGTCTAAAATAAAAACAGAAAAGCAGCAAGTTTGCCAGCGTCTGTGGAGAGAAAAACCAAGTAAATATTCAAAAGAAGAAGGATTGAAAACTACTGCCAATGAGCATCCTGACTTAAAATAATAGGGGAGACAAAAACAAAAGTTAACTA
The DNA here is from genome assembly GCF_004010195.1 of Chiloscyllium plagiosum. NCBI lineage: Eukaryota > Metazoa > Chordata > Chondrichthyes > Orectolobiformes > Hemiscylliidae > Chiloscyllium > Chiloscyllium plagiosum. The sequence continues at coordinate 55,736,353 of NC_057713.1, read as the reverse complement.
TCGGCTGGTTAGCTTAACAGTTGTCAGTGGGAAAATGTCAGAGACCATGATGAAGGATTTAATTGCAGAACATTTCAAAGTATATACTTCAGGCAAGCAAAGTCAGCATGCCTTCAAGGATAGGAAGTCAAGCCTGACAAATTTATTAAAATTCTTTAAATTCACTTGTGGGATGTGGATGTCGCTGGGTAGCCAATATTTGCTGCACCTTCCCTAATTGTCCCTGAGAAGGTGGTGGTGAGCTGCCATTCATGTATTGTAGGTCGACCCACAATGCCCTTAGGGAGAGAATTACAGGATTTTGACCCAATGACAGTGAAGGAATGGCAAAATATTTCCAAGTGAGGATGGAGAGTGGCTTGGAGGGGTACTTGAAGTAGAGAAGATGCAAGACAGATAAAGAGGAAGTAGTAGATGTAACATATTTAAATTTCCAAAAGATATTCAATAAGGTATCATATGGTAGGCTATTTAATAAGACAAGAGCCCATGGATTTGGGTAACATATTAGCATGGATAGAGGATTGGTGAACTGATATAAGGCAGGGAGTTGGGACAAGGGGGGCATTTTCAGAGTCAACCTATAATTAGTGAAGTGTCACAAGAATCAGTGTTTGAACTACAATTATCTATCGATTACTTGAATGAGGGAAGTGAATATACTACAGCAAGTTAGCAGATGACATAAAAATAGCTGGGAAGCAAGCAGTAAAAATGACACTAAGTGTTTGTGTGAAGGATATAGACAGATTGAGTGAATAGACAGAAATTTAGCAAATAGAATATAATGTATGAAAATGTGAGGTTGTGCACTTTAGTTAGAAGAATAAAGGATCTGAATGTTACTTAAATCTATTATTTAAATGAGGAAAGACTGCAGAAAGCTGCAGGACACACGGATTAGAGGGTCCTCATGCATAAATCACAAAAAAGTGATATATAGTTTATAAGTTCAGCAGGTAATAGGGAAAACAAATACAATTTTGGCTTTTATTTCAAAGGGAATAGAGTATAAAAGTAGGGATGTTTTGCTAAACTGTACAAGGCACGAGATAAACCACAGATTTTTAATCAGTAAAGGAATCAAAGGGTTATGGGGATAAGGCAGAAAAGTGGAGTTGACAAATATCAGATCAGCTGTGATCTCATTAAGTGTCAGAGCAGACTCAATGGGCCAAATGGCCTACCTCTGCCCCTGCATTTTATCGTCTTATGGTCACATCAGAATATTGTGAACAGTTTTGGTCCCTTACTAAGGCAGGTAATACGAGTATTGGAGGCAGTCCAGAGAAGGTCCACTAGGTAGATCCCAGATATGGAAGGATTTTCTTATGAAGTGAGGTTGAGTAGGTTTGGCCTGCATTCAGTGGGCTGTAGAGGAATGAGTGGTAACCATATCAATGAAGGTAAATTTCTTAGGACTCATGATATGTTCAATGCCTAGAGGTTATTTCCCTTTTTGGAAGATTGTAGGGCACTATCTCAGAGTAAAGGTGCAACAGAAACTAAGAGAAATGTTTTCCCTCAAAGGGTAATGAATTTATGAAATTCATCACCACAAAGGGCTGTCGAGGCAGGGTCAGTAAGTCTATTCAAGTTTCAAATAGACAACTTTTTAATGAGTAAGGTACTCAAGGGTCATGTAGAAAAAGCAGGAAAGTACTGTTGAGAATGATCAGATCAGCCATGACCTCATTGAGTGGCAGAGCAGACTCGATTGGCTGAGTGGTGGTTAATGCTAAGTTAGTTTACATTATTTGTTGGTTCATGCTTTTATGGTTCATCTTAAGTTAGTATAATTAGTTTACTGATTACTGGCTTTGATAACTTTTTTAAATGATTGGAATATTATGCCAATAGTTTCTGTGTTAGGCACAAATGGTGGTTTGGATGCAAATTGTGTTCAAAATTACATGAGTTTTACATTTGAATGATTTTTCTCAAATTTATGATCAAACATATTTGCATATTGCTTAATGTAAAATCTCCAATAAGCCAGCAATTAGGCTGTGTTTTAGAAAGGATTTTTTTTAAAAAGTGCAGTATAATTAAAATTGAAATTAAAAAGAAGGGTAGCATGGTGCTAGTATTAATACTAGTGAAACTGATTTATAATGAAACAATACCTCCAATCAGAGCTTCCAGTCCACTTCCCAAGAGTAACCTGTTTGTCAATAACTAAGAATAATTTTAAAAACGTTACACTGCACTAAAGCTAGTTGCAATACTGCACAATATTAAGTTAAACAAAATTATTTGAAAACTTTCAAAAGCTGTCTAAAACTGCTTAATTTTTAGGGCTTCTACAAAGATATCAGACCTAGTGGGAGATGATTCTGCACTGGTGTTGTCACTGGACTTGTAATCCAGAATCCAAGTATTGCTCTGGGGACCCAGGTTCCAATTTTTATATTGGATGTCATATGGTTAAGAAAAAGAAGGAAGCATGTGTCAGATATAGACAGGATAGATCGAGTGAATCCTTAGAAGAGTATAATGGCAGTAGGAGTATACTTAAGAAGAAAATCAGGAGGGCAAAAACAGGACATGAGATAGCTTTAGCAAATAGAGTCAAGGAGAATCCAAAGGGTTTTTACAAATACATTAAGGACAAAGGGTAACTAGGAGAGAATAGGACCCCACAAAGATCAGCAAGGATGCCTTTATGTGGAGCCGCAGGAGATGAGGGAGATACTAAATGAGTATTTTGCATCAGTATTTACTGTGGAAAAGGACATGGAAGATATGAAATGCAGGGAAATGGATGGTGACATCTTGAAAAATGTCCATATTACAGAGGAGGAGGTGTTGGATGTCTTGAAACACATAAAAGTGGATAAATCCACAGGACCCGATCAGGTTTACCCGAGAACGCTGGAAAACTAGAGAAGCGATTGCTGGACCTCTTGCTGAGATATTTGTAGCATCGATAGTCACAGGTGAGGTGCCGGAAGACTGGAGATCGGCTAACGTGGTGCCACTGTTTAAGAAAGGTGGTAAGGACAAGCCAGGGAACTATAGACTAGTGACCTGACATTGGTGTTGGGCAAGTTGTTGGAGGGAATCCTGAGGGACAGGATGTACATGTATTTGGAAAGGCAAGGACTGATTAGTGATCGGCAACATGGCTTTGTGTGTGGGAAATCGTGTCTCACAAACTTGATTGAGTTTTTTAAAGAAGTAACAAAGAGGATTGATGAGGGCAGAGTGGTAGATGTGATCTACACGGACTTCAGTAAGGCGTTCAACAAGGTTCCCCATGGGAGACTGGTTAGCAAGGTTCGATCTCATGGAATACAGGGAGAACTAGCCATTTGGGTACAGAACTGGCTAAAAGGTAGAAGACAGAGGGTGATGGTGGATGGTTGTTTTTCAGACTGGAGGCCTGTGACCAGTGGAATGCCACAAGGATCAGTGCTGGGTAAGTTTGCAGATGACACCGAAATTGGAGGTGTAGTGGACAGTGAAAAAGGTTACCTCAGATTACAACAGGATCTTGATCAAATGGACCAATGGGCTGAGAAGTGGCAGAAGGAGTATAATTTACATAATGTGAGGTGCTGAGTTTTGGGAAAGCAAATCTTAGCAGGACTTACACATTCAATGGTAAGGTTCAAGGGAGTGTTGCTAAACAAAGAGACCTTGGAGAGCAGTTCATAACTCCTTGAAAGTGGATGGAATACAGGGAGAACTAGCCATTTGGGTACAGAACTGGCTAAAAGGTAGAAGACAGAGGGTGATGGTGGATGGTTGTTTTTCAGACTGGAGGCCTGTGACCAGTGGAGTGCCACAAGGATCAGTGCTGGGTAAGTTTGCAGATGACACCGAAATTGGAGGTCTAGTGGACAGTGAAAAAGGTTACCTCAGATTACAACAGGATCTTGATCAAATGGGCCAATGGGCTGAGAAGTGGCAGAAGGAGTATAATTTGCATAATGTGAGGTGCTGAGTTTTGGGAAAGCAAATCTTAGCAGGACTTACACATTCAATGGTAAGGTTCAAGGGAGTGTTGCTAAACAAAGAGACCTTGGAGAGCAGTTCATAACTCCTTGAAAGTGGAGTCACAGGTAGATAGGATAGTGAAGAAGGCGTTTGGTATGCTTTCCTTTATTGGTCAGAGTATTGAGTAAAGGGTTGGGAGGTCATGTTGTGGCTGTACACAACATTGGTTAGGCCACTGTTGGAATATTGTGTGCAATTCTGGTCTCCTTCCTATCGGAAAGATGTTGTGAAACTTGAAAGAGTTCAGAAAAGATTTACAAGGATGTTGCCAGGGTTGGAGGATTTGAGCTATAACGAAAGGTTGAATAGGCTAGAGCTGTTTTCCCTGGAGCGTTGGAGGCGGGGGAGGTGACCTTATAGAGGTTTATAAAAGCATGAGGGGCATAGATAGGATAAATAGATAAAGTATTTTCCCTGGGGCCGGGGAGTCCAGAATTAGAGGGCATAGGTTTAGGGTGAGAGGGGAAAGATATAAAAGAGACCTAAGGAGCAACTTTTTCACACAGAGAGTGGTATATGTATGGAGTGAGTTGCCAGAGGAAGTGGTGGAGACTAATACAATTGCAACATTTAAAAGGCATTTGGATGGGTATATGAATAGGAAGGGTTTGGAGGGATATGGACTGGGTGCTGGCAGGTGGGACTAGATTGGGTTGGGAATTCTGGTTGGCATGGATAAGTTGGACCGAAGGGTCTGTTTCCATGCTGTACATCTCTATGACTGTATAATTGAATTTGACTTCAAACATAATTGTGCAGTTAGAAGTCTAATGATTCCTCTGAAACCATTGTTGAGTCTCATAATTATCTGTTTAGTTCACTAAAATCCTTCGGAAAAGATATCTGCCAATTTTACCCAGCCTGGTCTTCACATGTCTCCAGACCACAGCAATGTGGTTGACTCTTAAATGGCCTCTGAAACATACTGGCAAAACACCCAATGGAATCAAAAGCTATGAAGTCTATATAAAGGAATGAATCCACATAGAATATGTGACATCAATCTAAGCAACAGAAATAACAAGAGAGAAAGTGTCATATTGACCTTGCAAAGCCTTCCTTACTAATATCTGACAACTGTTATCAAATTTGGGAGAGTTGTCTCACAGATAAGTCTGATATGACCATGGTCACAAAATTGTATTTTGCAACTAATATTGTAGGTACCACAATCACCATCCTTGAGTATGCTATCTGACCAACAAGACAAAGCCAGAGAGGTGCTGTGGTATACAGTTGGGAAGCAGTTGCCCGGGAGGTACTCAACATTAACTGAACTGCATGGCATCTTCTGGCTTCAGGTCAAACCCAGGCAAGGAAACCTTTTGCTGAATGCCACCACTACCCTGCTACTCTCGGCAGTACTCCTCCATTTTGAACACTGCTTGAAGAAAGTACTGAAGGTGGCAGAATGTATTTTAGGTGGGAACTTCAAAGTCCATCACTAACATGCTTGGTAACACTACTGCTGATTGAGCTGCTTGATTCCTCAAAGACATTGCTGCTGGACTGGGTCTGTAGTAGACAATGAAGGAACATATAGTAGGGAAAAATATACTTGACCTCATTCTCATCAGTCTGGCTGCCACAAATACATCTGTCCATCACAGAATCAATAAAAGCAACTATTGCATAGCCTTTGGGCAGACCAATTCCCATTTTCACAGCAAAGATATCTTCCATCTTGTTGTATCACTCTATTACTGTGCTAAATGGGACAGATTTTGAACAGACTTAGCATCTCAAGACTGGGCATCCAAGATGTGTTGTGGGCTATTAGAAGTAACAATATTACATCCAATCACAATCTGCAATCTCATGTTCTGGTATATCCACCACTCTACCATTACATCAAGGCAAGTGATCATCCCTACTTCAATGAAGAGTGCAAGAGGACATTCCAGAAGCAGAATCACACAGACCTAAAAATAAGGTGTCAACCTGGTGACCCTACAATGCAGGGCTACTTGTGCACCAGGCAGCATAAGCAGCAAGTGACAGACAAGATCAAGTGATTCCAATATCCATAGATCTGATTAAAGTTCTGTAGTTATGCCACAAGCAGGCATGAATGATGCACATTTAAACAACTCGCTGGAGGAGGAACAGAATCCACAAATATCCCCACTCTCAGTGTATGTGAACCCAGTACCTTAGTCCAATGTATAGAATCGTTAGGTATTACTGGTGTGGGGTGTTGGAGGGAGTGGGGGTGGGTGGGGTGGGGAAGGAGGAGAGGTAAAGAGGAGGAAGTGTTAGGTGTTGCAATATCGATCAAGAAGTCAATTACTGCTGAAAAGAGGGATGATAAATGCATCAAACTTAAAAATAAAAAGGCAGCAATCAATTTGCAGAGGTTGTACCATAGATCTACAAATAATCAAGGAGGGATAAAAATCCAGTTATGTTGGCAAATCTCAGAGAAGTGAAAAAAAAGGGCAATGTAATAGGGGATTTCAACTTCCTAGATATTAACTGAAAGAGATGAAGTTTGTAATGTTTAGAGGGGATAGAATTCTTAAAATGTATCCAGAGAGCTTTGTCAGTCAGTAGGTAGAAAGTTCTACATGAGAAGGGGAAGCACCTGACTTCATTTTAGGGAATGAAGCTGGGAAAGTGGCAGATGCAGCACTGTTGTAGAATTTTGATGATAACAGTGACCATGATTTAAGGTAGTCATGAATAAAGGCAAGGGCAGACCAGAAATAAAGGTTCTGAACTAGGGAAGGCTAATTTTAATAAGATGAGACAGAATCTGACCAAAGATGAAAATGTGTTGCTGGAAAAGCACAGCAGGTCAGGCAGCATCCAAGGAACAGGAGAATCGACGTTTCGGGCATAAGCCCTTCCCACTTTCCTCATTCCTGAAGAAGGGCTTATGCCCGAAACGTCGATTCTCCTGTTCCTTGGATGCTGCATGACCTGCTGCGCTTTTCCAGCAACACATTTTCAGCTCTGATCTCCAGCATCTGCAGCCCTCACTTTCTCCGAAGAATCTGACCAAAGTAGAGTAGGAGCAGCTACTTTCAGGAAAATCCAAATCAGAGCAATGGGAAACATTCAAAAGGGTAATGGTGAGAGTGTGCAGGGCCACCATGTTCCTGTAACAGTGAAGGGTGGGACCAACAAGTACAGAAAATTCTGGCTGTCAAACGATAAGAAAAAAAGGAAGCTTAAGATAGTTACCAAAGGCTCCAAAAAGCAGATATCCTAGAGGAGTATGGAAGGTATAGTTAGTTGCTTAAAAAGGAAATTAGAAGAGCAAATAAATGACATTAAAAACCACTGCTAATTATTACTAAGAAAAATTGTAAGGGGGTTTTAAGCATTCTAGGGGCAAGAAAATAACCAAGGAAAGAGCAAGGCCAATTAGGGAGTAAAATGACATTCTCTTTATGGAATTGTAAGGCCATTGCTGAGTTTAAAATTAGTACTTTGCATACGCATTCACTGTAGAGAAGTATAGAATTTAGGGAAGGGTCTGTGATATAGTTGAATGAATTAGCATTGAGAGAGATGTGGTATTGAAAGCACAGCAGGCATGAAAGTGGATAAATTCCAGATCCAGATGAGATGTATCCCAGATCTCTGGGAGATTGAATGGAGATTGCACTCAATCTCCAGTGATAGGGAAACTATTGAAAAAGTTTCTGAGGGACAGAATTAATCTCTTCTTGGCACTGTAAAAATCAATCAAGGATAATCAGCTGGGTTTTGTCAGGGGAGATCTTATTGAACAAATTTGATTGGATTTTTCAAGCAGATGACTAGGTGCGTACACGAGGGCAGTGCATGTCATCTACATGGATTTCAGTAAGAATTTGGACAAGGTCCCACACAGCACATTGGTTATGAAGTTACAATTTGGCAAACTGGATCCACAACTAGCTTAGTGGCAGGAAGCAGAAGGTGATTTTCAAATGGTTCTTTTGTGATTTGAAGCTTGTATCCAATGGCATACCATAAATCTTTGAGATTGGGTCCTTAATGTTTGCTAATGGTCTAGACATGAATGTAGGAGCTTTGATCAGTACGTTCACAGAAGACATAAATTTAGTGGTGTGGCAAATAGTGAGGAGGAAAGCCTAAGGCTATAGAACAATATAGATAGGCTGGTCAGATGGCTGAACAGTAGTAAATGGTGTTTAATCCTGAAAAGTATGAGTTGATGCATTTTGGGAGGACCAGTAAGGCAAGGAAATAAACAATGAATGGTAGGATCCTAGCAATTCAAAAGGATCAGAGGTGTGTATTTTCATAGATCTGTAAAAGCAGCAGATAGATAAAGTGGTTAGGAAGGCAGATGGGATACTTGCCTTTTTTAGACAAGGCATTCAATACAAGAGCAAGGAAATTAAAGATTCATAGAGATGTACAGCATGGAAACAAGTCCTCCAGTCCAACTTGTCCATGCCGACCAGATATCCTAAATTAATTTGGTCCCATTTGCCAGCATTTTGCTAATATCCCTCTAAACCTTTTCTATTCATGTACCCATCTAGATACCTTTTACCAGCGTCCATGATTTCCTCTGATAGCTCTTTCCAGACATGCGCCAACCCCTATGTGAAAAAGTTGCCCCTTAGGTGCTTTTAATATATTTCCCCTCTCACATTAAACCTATGACCTCTAGTTTTGGAGTCCCCCATCCCAGGGAAGAGACGTTGTTTATTCACCCTATCCATGCCCCTCATGATTTAATAAATCTCTATAAGTCACCCCTCAGCCTCCGATGCTTCAGGTTATGGTGAGTATAATGATAATTGGGCCATAGCTGGAGTATTATGTGCCATTCTGGTCAACACACTATAGGAAGGATGTTATTGTGAAGAGAGGCTGCTGAAGAGATTCATCAGGACGTTGTCTGGGCTGTTTCAGCTATAAAGAGAGTCTAGACAGGTTGCGGTTGTTTTCCTTGGAGCAGATAAGGAAGCGGGGGATCTGACTTGTTTTTAATTTATTTATTATGTAGAATATGGCTGTTGCTGTCTGGCCAGCATTTATTGCCCATCCCTGATTGCCCTTGAGAAGGTGGTGATCTGTCTTCTTTAACTGCTGCAGTTCATCCTCCATTAGGAAGTGAATTCCAGGATTTTGACCCAGCAATAGTGAAGCAGCAATGTTATATTTCCAAGTCAGGATGGTGAGTGGCTTGGAGGGGAATTTGAATTGGTGGTGTTCTGATGTACCTGCTCCCTTTTCCTTCCAGATGGAAGTGTTTGTGAGTTTGGAAGGTGCTGTCTGAGGATGTTTGTGAATTGAGGTGGACAAAGTTCTGGGGGCATATATAAAGTAGATAGAAAGAAGCCTTTCCACTCAGTTGAGGGGTCAATCACCAGTTTTAAGGTAAGAAACAGGAGGTTTAGAGGGCATTTGAGGAAACTGTTTTCCATCTAGACAGTTGTGTGCATCTGGAACTCAGTGCCTGAAAGGGTGAGAGGGAACCTCAAAACACTTAAGAACTGTTTAGACGGGCACTTGAAACACCATAGAATCAAGGCTATGGGCCTAGTGCTGAAAATAAGATTAGAATAGATGACGGAGAAAGTGAGGTCTGCTGAAGATCAGAGCTGAAAATGTGTTGCTGGAAAAGCGCAGCAGAGAGGGAACCTCAAAACACTTAAGAACTGTTTAGACGGGCACTTGAAACACCATAGAATCAAGGCTATGGGCCTAGTGCTGAAAATAAGATTAGAATAGATGACGGAGAAAGTGAGGTCTGCTGAAGATCAGAGCTGAAAATGTGTTGCTGGAAAAGCGCAGCAGGTAACAGGCAGCATCCAGGGAACAGGAGAATCGACGTTTCGGGCATAAGCCCTTCTTCAGGAATGAGGAAAGTTTGTCCAGCAGGCTAAGATAAAAGGTAGGGAGGAGGGACTTGGGGGAG
>NC_057713.1:55705933-55723109 GCF_004010195.1 Chiloscyllium plagiosum | reverse complement strand
GAACTCAGCACCGCCTTCCTAACCTGCAATCTTCTTCCTGACCTCTCCGCCCCCACCCCAGTCTGACCTATCACCCTCACCTTGACCTCTTTCCACCTATCGCATTTCCGACGCCCCTCCCCCAAGTCCCTCCTCCCTACCTTTTATCTTACCCTGCTGGCCAAACTTTCCTCATTCCTGAAGAAGGGCTTATGCCCGAAACGTCGATTCTCCTGTTCCCTGGATGCTGCCTGACCTACTGCGCTTTTCCAGCAACACATTTTCAGCTCTAGAATAGATGAAGGTTTATTGGCCAGCATGAACATGAGGAGCCAAAGGGCTTCTTTGCATATTATAAAACCACAGTGACTATGGCAAGTGCAAGTTCAGAAGGTGATATGAAAGTATACAGGATGATTGGTTCTGTAGGTAGGGACTTGAAAGGCTCAGCCATTGCCTATCTCTACTAAGGCCTTAATGAAATATCATGTGCAATTGGGGCACCATTCTTTGGAAAGGAGGTCAAGAGTTAGTTACTAGGCTTACTAAGGCTGCTGCACTGGATGGAGAGCATCTGTCGCATGGAAGGATTGAAGAGTTTGGGATGTTTTCAATAGTAAAGTGGATTAACAGGTTTTCAAAATTATGAGGACTTTTGATAGAGCAATTAGACAAATATTCTTTTCTCTGGGAAGAATGTCATTTACTTGAGATCATAGAGTTGAAACACAGCAAGAAGAGAAATGCTTTAACATAGATGGTTGTTAAGATATGAAACACTAACCTGAAAGAGTGGTGGAATCAAAATTCCATTGAAGGTTCTGGAAGGTAACTCGGCTTGTATTTGAGAGGATTAGTTCAGATAACTGATTTAGTATTTTACTGAATAGGTAATACACAAGAATTTTGGTGGAGTGATCTGCCCTTGGTTGCTTTCATTTGGCTGTATCAGCAGTAATTTGAGATCGATCTGCTTTTAGAAAGATGTTGTTAAACTTAAAAGAATGCAAAAAAAAATTATGAGGATATTGTCAGGATTAGAGAATTGAGCTATAGGGAGAGGCTGAATAGTTTGAGGCATTTTTCCTGGAGCGTCAGCGGCTGACACATGACCTTGTAGAGGTTTATAAAATCATGAGGGGCATGGAAAGGGTGAATATGCAAGGTCTTTTTTCCCAAGGTAGGGGCATCCAAAACTAGAGGCCATAGATTTAGGGTGAGAGGGCAAAGATTTAAAAGGGACATTAGAGGCAACTTTTTCACGCACAGGGTGGTGCCTGTTTGGAAATGAGCTGCCAGAGGAAGTGGTGGGGGCTGGTACAATTACAACATATAAAAGGCATCTGGATGGGTATATGAATAGGAAGGGCTTAGAGGGATATGGGCCAAATGCTGGCAAATAGGACTCAGTCAGATTGGGATGTCGTGGATGAATTGCACCAAAGAGCCCGTTTCTGTGCAGCATAACTCTATGACTCTATAATCAACAGGGTATTCTTAATCACTGAATGGCCAGCCATCTACCGAGAGATACAAACAAAATTAATACTTGGAAATGAGCATACTATGTATATTTGCCTCCATTTTGAAGTAAACTGACGTATTAGACTCGAGTTTTTCATTTGGCTGCTTTACTAATTTTTCTTACTGGGTGGTCTGCTTCCTTCATCAAGTAAGTAATACAACGACTAACATCAAAAATACATCATGACTGATGATTGGGTGTCAGATACTAATGTGTGTTCATTCATACCAAGATCACATACATCTTACATATATGAAGCTCCATTTGTTTCATGCCAAAGTTGGGTTGATGTTAAGAACCTAGATGGCCACATGCTCAGCAGTAATGATGCCCTGAACTTTAGCAAAACCCACCCTATTTAACAGAGTTAAACTAAGGCTTCTTATGCCGCTTCTTTTCAATTGGGCAAGACATAGTGTTACATAGCAAGGCAAGAGGCCCTTCAACTTATCATGTCCACAATGGTCATCATGCATCTATCTATTCCAATACCCGTTGTCAGCACTTGTTTATCACCTTATGTTCTGGTGCTTCAAAGTGAAGTAGGACTGAATTGTATCAATCAAGGCTTCTGTGATCTAATGGGTGCATTTATGCACAGACATGTTGGCTTATTTGGCTGCAGCAACTTAACATATCCTGTAGCATAGCATTTACCACTACACATATAATTGATTTCTGATTGTTGAATTACAAAGACTCCCAGTTACCCTCTTCCTTGTAAAGTTGTTATGATCCCACACCAGGCAACAAAGTTGTTATGATTTGGCTTGGGATGATTAGAGACAAGAAGACAACCAAGGGAAGTTTGGAGTCTATTCGGGACCAGGTGAGCAATCTGTGCATGGAGCAGGAGGACATTGGTAAGGTGCTAAACAAGTACGTCGTGCCTGTCTTCACTTTGGTGAAGGAGGATGGTGGTACAGAATTTAGGGAAAGGGACTGTGAGGTTGTTGAGCAGTTTGACATAAGGAGTGAGGAGGTATTGGTGGGCTTTAATGTGGACAAATTCCCAGCTCTGTATGAGTGATATCCCAGGCTGTTTTGGGAGGTGAGGGAGGAATTTACAAGGGGCTTTAGCTCAAATTTTTAATTCTTTTCTGGCCACAGTGGAAGTACCAATGGACTGGAAGACAGCTAATGTGGGTCTGCCTTTCAAGAAGGGTGGGAGAAATAAACCATAGATCAATGAGTCTCACGTCAGTGGCAGGGAAGCTATTGAGAAAATTCTGAAAGACAGAATTAATCTCCACCTGAAGAGGCAAAGTTTGACCAGGGATAGTCTACATGGCTTTGTCAGAGGGAATTGACGCCTAACAGAGACAATAGGTGCATAAATGAGGTTAGTACAGTTGATATAATTCATATGGCTTTCAGCAAAGCTTTTGACAAGGTTCATATGGGAAACTGATACAGAAGTTAAAAACACATAAGATCCAGGGTTATTTGGCAAGTTGGATACAAATTTTCATGCGAGGTGGGGATAGAGGGTAGTAATAGAACACAGTCTGTGTGGTCGGAGCCAATGTCCAGTGGCATACCATAGAGACCAGTGTTTGGGTCCTTATTGTTTATTAAGTATAAATGATATACCAGAAAAATTGGGGGAGTTATGATTGTCTGGGTGGCTGATGGTAAGGAAAAAAGTTTTAGATTATAACAGGATGTAAACAATTTGGTCAGATGGGCAAATCAATGGCAGATGAAATTTAGCCCTGAAAAGTGTGAGGGCACTTTGGACAAAGTAACAAGATGAGGGAGTACTCAATCAATGGCAGGAACTGGGAAGCTCAGTGGAATAGATGATATTGGAGTTCTTGTCCTCTGATCCATGTAGCGGTAGAACAGGTTAATAAGGCAGTCAGAAGGCATTAGGACACTTAACTTTACCAGTCGTAGCATAGATTATAAGAGCAGGGAGCTGTACAAAACTTTAGTTAAAGCACAGTGGAGTACTGTGTGCAGTTTTACTCTTTGTGCTGTTGTGGTTGTATTTGATGGAATGCAGAGGAGATTCACAAGATGTTGTCTGGGATGGAACAGTTTATCTATGAAAAGAGGCTGGATATGCTTAGTTAGTTTTCTTTTGAGCAAAGAAAGCTGAGCAGACACCTGTATAAGAACATGATGGGCATGGACCAAATGGGTAGGAAGCTGCTGTTCCCCTTGATTGAAGAGTCAATAATAAAATGGTATAATTTTACAGTGAAAGGCAGGAGGTTTAGAGGGGATATGAGAAAAACATTTTTTTCACCGAGAGAGTGGTGGGACTCTGCCAGAGAGGGTATTTGAAACAGGAAACCTCACAACCTATAAAAAGTGCACAAGCATTTGAAATATCTTAACATTCAACGTTATGGGCCAAGTGCAGAAAAATGGGGGTGGTGTAGATTTCAAGTAGACTTTGTTGGTGCAGGCTTAATGGGCCAAAGGATCTCTTCTGTTCTGTATGATACCATCATTCAATGATTCTTTGAGTTTTTTTTTATGTTGACAAAGTGTGAGATTCAAGTGATTTGCCAGGGGAATAAAGGTACAAGATCTCATTGCTTAGAGTAAACAACAATAAACTTTACATTACAACATTAAAACATTAGTACAAACTGCAATTCATACACAGAAATATTTCCTTCCTCATATGGGGGAACATCACAGTATGCCATATAACAAATGTGATCAACACAAGCTGGATTTTTCAGCAATTCCCTCCTAGGTGTTTCTTCTTAGACAGAACCTTGGGATTGAAGGTGACTTTCTTCCACTCCAGTCTTGTGGATCAATAAATAGTCCAATACTGGTTCCACACACCGTTCCACAGGTGAGGCAGCTGATGTTTGCTGAAGCAGGTAGGTGGGACATTCAGGTTTTCTGACATTCTGTGCTTGGCCTACATTTTGACCGGTTGCAGACACTCAAAACAGTTGGCATCTTTGCAGGTACTTCTTTTCTGGTCTGTTGATTTTGGCCTGAGTCAGTTTGGATATTGCACTTCCACAGTGAGACTTTCAAGACATACTTGAAGTGCTTCCTCTGCCCTCCTGGTAACTGATTGCTATGACAAAACTCTGATTAAAGAGTTTGTTTTGGATGTCTTGTACAAGGCATGTGGCAGACTATGGACACCACTTAATATAATTGCTTGATCGCAAACAGTGTCTTGATGCTGCTGATGTTGACCTGAGAGAGGAAACCGATATTGAAGCATCTACCCTGCAAGTTGTGTTTTAGGATTTTGGGAAGGCATCCTTGATGGTAATTTTCCAAGACATTTGGGGTATCGGTAGATTGTTAATGTCTTCAATACCTACAGGAGAGCTGAACGCTGTTGTCCTGTAGACTATAAGCTTGTGCCTGTAGACTATAAGCTTGTGCTGGGTTTATGGTCTTTGTCATCAAACAGTTTGTTTCACACCTTGTCAGAGGCTGTTTTAGCACACTGAAGGCCACGTTGAATTTCATCATCGAACTCTGCCCCCTCTAAGAGGAAAATCCTAAAGTGTGGGAATTTCTCCACAATGCCCAGTAGCTTGTTGTGGTTTTTGTTGTCAGGGGCGCAATGCCACAATAGAGGCAGACTGAAGGACCTTTATCTTTCAATGTTTAGCCTAAGGACTATTCTCCCTCTAGCCTCTGTGAATGCATTGGTAATAGTTTGGAGCTCAGCCTTAGAATTTACAAGCACACAAGTAGTCCCGACTCAGGCGACTGACTGTGTGGTGTTTGCACATTCTCCCCGTGTCTGCGTGGGTTTCCTCTGGGTGCTCCGGTTTCCTCCCACAGTCCAAAAGTGTGCAGGTTAGGTGAATTGACCATGCTAACTTGCCCGTAGTGTTAGGGGCAGGGGTAAATGTAGGGGAATGGGTCTGGGTAGGTTGCACTTCGTTGGGTCGGTGTGGACTTGTTGGGCCGAAGGGCCTGTTTCCACACTGTAAGTAATCTAATCTAATCTAAAGTATCATCTGAACAACCGCGGTTGGGGTAGACTGGATACAGTGCAGGGTGAACCACTTTCAGCAAGTCCTGTAGATTAATTTCCATCTAGTGGACAGCTTCATGGGCATGAATAGAGTGTTGTGATAAGGAAGACAGAGAAAAGCAGTGGTGCAATGACACAATCTTGCTTGACCCCAGTTTGCACACATTGAGGCTGTGATGGATCTGATGATGAGGATCACAGCTTGCAAGCCATTGTGTAGCAGGCAGAGGATGGTGATGAATTTGTCCTTCTGCCAAATTTGAGGAGAAGGCTTTGAAGTCACCTCACTTGACAGAGTCAATGGCTTTTGTGAGGTCAAAGAAGGCTACCACTGGAAAGAGATAATTGAGGTGAATTTTCTTGAATTCTTCACTTTTATGGTCTTCCTCCTAAATAAAGACAGATGTGAAGCATTTATGTAACACCCTGACGATGTCTCCAGCTCTGCACATTTCCTCCTTAGACCCTCATGGTCCCTACTGTCTCCCTGAATATTCTCTACCCTTTGATAACTTTTGGAATTCTCCCAAATTTTGCCTTCCAGGAGTTTCTCATAACTTTTCTTTGCTTTCTGAATGGATTTCCTAAGCCCCCCTGCAGTTTCTATCCTTCTCAGGGGCTTCCATTTTGCTCCCTTTGGCTCTCATTTCCTTTTCATCCACTCCTAGATGTTCCAAGACATCCAGGTTTCTCTGGGCTTGTTGCTCCTACATTTCACTCTAAAAGGAATATGTTGGGCCAGTACTCTCCCAGAACCTTTTTTGAATGCCTACAACAGTTCTCTTGTAGATTTGGCTCCAAGTAGTTGTCCTCAATTTATGTTAGCTAGATCCTGTCCGATTTTAATAAAATCTGCCTTAGCCCACACCAAAATCCTCTTAAGCAAGTCGTTTCTCCCCTTTTCCACAACAAACATAAAATGTATAGTGTTGTGGTCACTCTCACTAAAATGCACCCCCACTGTCATCTCAAATGTTTTGTTCCCCAGAACTAGGTCGAGCACAGCATGTCCCTTATCTGCTTATTGATATTAAAAAGTTATGAATACAGTGCATAATTCATATTTATATTATAATTTTCATGTTATACTAACAGAAAAAGCCCTTAGCTGACAATTAAACGAAACAGAAAAGTCCTATCTATATTTCTGACCAGAGTTGCATGTCACTAGTATTTTGAAATAGTGAAATATAATAAGCATAAACTGTGTATCTCCTGAATGTTTCATTTTCCCAGAATATGACTTCCAATATAAATTGCCTACAATGAGTAGTTATAGACTCCATGAGAACAACCCAGGCAAAGAAAGCAGCGCTTCAGAGCCAATAACTCTGTGCAGGTATATTGCAGCTCCAGGGATAAGATCACTGCAAACAGAAATCTATATCTGCAACAATTTGTCCTCACTAACTCCACTGCCTCCTTCAAATCTCTTGACTATAGCAAAATTATCCCGAGGCACTCTCATTTTTATTGTTGCATGCAAAATTGCAGCTCCAGCAAAACTGTGGTGGAAAAGCAAAGGGGTGGGGGGTGGGGGGTAGGAAGAGTTAAAACTGAAAACTAAGAGTCAATAAAAATGATTAATTACTAAAAATACAGCAAGTGAACATTAAATTGTGCCTTTAGAAATTTTAACTCCCAAAGCCAGAACATGCTTTCCTGAAGTTGACAGCAGATTTTCTGAAAAAATAACACAGAAAATTAAGGCTGAATTATTTACATAAATTTACATGCAATTCAAAACTTTAATTATCAGGGGCACTCTGCGACCATTAGCTTTGCTGCCAGGATTGTACATGCTGTACGAATGAGAAACTAGCCTGCATACCTGTTGTATAATGAATCCTCACCACTGTTCATTATGTTGTATAAGCTAGCTGGACTGTTGGTCATCAGAAATTCAATTCACTGCCATCATCCGCCTTTTAGATTGGGACCTGCAGGATCTGCTTTGTCTAGTGTAACGGAGAAAATCCATGAAGTAGTTTAACAAGAAGAGGACCATGTCTTAAACAAGATGTAGTTTGTTGTATGATAACAATCAGATACCAGCTATGTTTGCCTAATAGATTACATTATGGAGACAGTGAGGAGACCCAGGCAGTCGGTCTATTTCCTTTGACGCCCAGAGCCACTCTCCTCACCCCAACCCTTATGACATCAACATAGTAGGTGTAACACAATGCATTTCACAGCATTAACTTTTCCAGAACCAAACACATCATACAATATTTTTTTTGATGAAGGGCTTTTGCCCAAAATGTAGATTTTCCTGCTCCTGGGATGCTGCCTGACCTGCTGTGCTTTTCCAGCATCACTCTAATCTACATTATACAATACTACTCATCTCAATCTCTGACCCTCGTCAATTTGATGTGTTTGATTGAAAGACAATCCATTTTGGCAAACAGTGTCACTTTACAATATTAATTCCATGGGTGTTTTGTTTTAATTTTGTTCTGGAATGGTAGCCAGTTATGCTGTATTAAAAACAAAGATGCAGAAATTATGAAGAATAACAATTTACTGATCATGATCAAAAAAACAAATTATCTTTAGAAGTTAAATTTCCACCAGGTTTCTCTTGTTAATATTTGATTGAAAACTTAAGTCCCAGTGTAAGAATCAGTACCATTTACATTGTTTTTTTTGGAATTTGGCTTATGTGAGGGATAAACCACACAAAAGTTCACCACTAATATTGTTATGTGTTCAGGATAATTTTAATTAGTTATATGTTGCTCCTAAAATAGATGAACCGATAACAGGATAACTTCATTTTTTGAAAGGTTCTAATTAGTTTGGAATTGGTAAGAAAGGTTAGTGAGTAGCTTAACTAATTATACCAGTATGGAAACTTGCCTTGAATGTGAGGGAGACGTGCCATTACTGCACAAGGTTATCATAATCAATTCCTCACCACAATTTTCACATTGAAAGTTTAGGGAAATTTAGAGGTAGTGAAGCATGAATGTTATAAATAAATTTGTTGAAAACTATAATATGTCCTTATGAATTGTATGTTAGCATAAACAAGAATGTATAAATACTATAAAATGTTGAACACTATTATAATGTAAAATAAAATAATTTATAAGAAAATATGCAGATTATGTGATATAACATTGTCTTTGTACTTTGTCCAAGATGGCCCTCAGTTGGTTGTGCACTTGTTTCTAAGTCAGAATAATTGAGCAAAAGTCAAGACAGATTCTCTATAACAATGTTGAAATGTTGAAGGTGCTCTCTTCTGGATGAGATGTTTGGCTCTGATTTCATGTCCCTGTTCAGGTGGATGTAAAAGGTCCCATAGTGTTATTTTGAAGGAGAGCAGAGAATGTATCCATGGTGTCCTGGTATATGTTTACCCTTCAATTACATTGCACAAAACAGATTATCAGGTTTTTTGTGAAAGCTTCCTGAGTGCACATGACTGCCCCATTTTCTAAATTACAGCAGTGACTTTGTGAGAGGTGCTAATTAATGCAAGAATTTATTTTTGTCAACATCACTTCATTATGTGCTATTTTTTACCTTTGTCATACTTCTGAGATAATTTTTCCAGCAATCCTTTTGGACTGTGAACTCTTTTTGGTGACAATTTTAATGTTCCACCACAGTCTCCAGTTCTCAAAGGTAACTCTGAAACTGGTGTCTCTCAAACATACCTTACATTTTGGCCTGGATTTTAACATTAATTTATTCTGTCCATCAGGACGAGACTTTGGGAGTAGGTATTGAACAAAGTTGGTGTGCTCTGAAACTCTGTAGAGGTTAAACACCAAGGCACTAACACACCTGGAACCCCGCTGGATTGATAGTTTTAGTTTCCCGTCATGGAGGGTGCAAGGAAGGGAAGGTCCAAAGTTTTTACAGGAGTGAGTGTGGGGAAGGTGTAGTTAAGGTAACTGTGGGAGTTGGTGAGTTTTATATAGGTAACCATGTTGAGTCGGTTGCCAGAGACAGAGACAAAGAGGTCCAGGAAGGGAAGGGAGGTGATAGTCCATGTGAACTTGAGGTCAAGGTGGAAGGTGTTGGTGAAGTTGATGAACTGTTCAATGTCCTTGTGGGAGCATTGCCATATCAGGCCAGATTTTCATGTTTCTATTGCATGATGTGCAAGTGGATGCATGGCAATGGAATAATAAGTAGAGGTAATAATAGGGCCACAGAAAGGCTTTATTGGCATGGTTTCAATAGGTAGTAAGGACCAAGTGAAATGTCTGCATATTAGTATATAAAACCCCATTTGTGCTTATTGCGTTGCACCTTACCTGTGGTAGCTGGGCTCCTTCATCTTACATTATCTAGTCAGAAGAATTCTCTACATCTTTATCATCAGGGAGACACTTTACAAGATCCGCTTTATTAATACCTCCCTTTTTGCAGTTCCAGGTTGTACAATGCAATGCACAGAAGGCAATCATAATACATGTGATTTTCACTGTGCCATACTGAAGTGAAGCAACTGACCAATCTAGACAACTGAATCATGTATACAGGATCCTGCTGAGTGGGTAGGTGTGGGTAGCAGTGAGTTCAGATAATAGGCCCCATCACTCAGAATCCATTCCTCAGTCTTTACAGAAAAGCTGTGGCATCTGAAACTGCCAAAGTATGTCATGGCTGTTGTCAAGAAATATCCAGACACCTGAAGGATCAATCTGTTGTGGCTGCAGAATAGTTGGACATTGATGGAATGGAATGCTGCTCTGTAATGAAAATTTCTGGCTGGCCTGCAGGAGGCTGAATAGTTACGTAAATGAAGCCAAACACAATCTGCACTCAAAGCAATCCAGCAATGGCCCCAAACTCAATGAAGCTCTCAACTTGACTGTTTGAATCAATGTAGAAATGTATTCACCAGTCCTCCTGAACAGAATATCAGTCACTATCTTGATGCATCATGTCTTACAGACCAGAAGATATTCCACATAACCCACAAAAATCTCCACTTGATCCTTGGACTGATCCAGAGGTGTAGAACTCAACTCACCTTCCAAAAATCAACACAGCTCAGTGACTGCCTCCTTGGAGAGGCACAGTCCTGAGAAACATTTCCAACTTTTGAAGATAGCTGAGGCACTTCTGATCCATCCAATGGTGAATAGTTTCTTTTGTATTCAGAGGCTGGTTACATGAACTTCTGTGTCCTTTATCTGAGTTCCCTCTTTGCATTCCCTACAGTTGGCATTTAAGTAGGTTTGACATCTCCCCTGTTTATGTCTGGGGCTCCTTCTTTCTCAACCAGATCTTCTTCTCAATGAGGTTTCTGAAGCCTGAATGAATGAAGCCCTTCTCAGTGTGCAATAACTCTTATTATAATGCACCACCCATGCAGTTTAATGAACAGCATGACATTGCAGTGCGAGAAACCTTTCTCCTCCCCTGCTTACAAGTGCCCAATGCTCACATCCTTCCTGGCATGTCACATTGGCTCTCTCAGTGACTACTGACGAGAACCAGACTGCAATTCTCACTTACCCATTTGTGAATCACAAATGTCTCCTTTTACCAGATTTGACCTGAATGTTCTCATACACCATTCGTAAAATGTAAAACCCTTGTAAAATTTCAGTCAAATATCTAATTAACCGGCCTCATTGCTTTCCTGCCACATTCAAGCACTATGTCCTGCCAATCATACTGATGGCAACAACATCAATGATGTGGGGCTGCAATTTCGAGGTCCTCTATTTGATATTCCACTCCTTTGTAGCTTCCAGCTCATCCTCAAAGGGCACAGAAAACTATTCTATGTTTCTAGGTGATCATGCAAACTTTAAATATTAAATCTGAACAACCAAGATATGATTGATTAAACATGTTATTTTTAACTTTGTAAATAAAAGCTTTACAATTTTGTTACATGCAGTGAATGCAAAGGAAATCTGTCCCATTTGTGATTCACAAATGGTTAGAAATATAGAAATTAAGTACCTTCATCTTCATCCCACTATAGATCTGACCTTTAGGGTCATTCCTTGCTTCTGGACCTGAGGAAAATACTAGCTGTACAGTAAACATGTGAGTTTAATTTTCTTTTTAATCGCTTTTTTTTCTATTTAATGCGCACTTCTAAACAGTCAAAGGGCTCAAAATGTAAACATGGGAAGCTGCAAAAGTACTTTTTAATATAAGCATATTTGTTATTCATTTTTATGCCTCTCTGCTGAGGATATTTCAAGAAGACTGATTATAACAGGCAGCTGTGACCTAATGGCCCTTATCATCAGCTCCATTATTGCTGCATAAAATATTCACTAGAAAGAATTTTATAATGTCAATAATTAAAAATCTTAAAACATATGCAAAATGCTAATATTTTTAAGAACTGTCATTTAACCTGTGAAATTTCCTTTTGAAAAATAAATAAAATTCTCGGCTGCAAGTTTAGATTATATCCCTAAATCGACAGTACTAGTTACATGATTGGTTTGAAATTTCTTCTGAGGGTTAATTTTGAAAATTTATATTAAGTTACTTTCTTTTGAGAAAGCTGTGCTGTTGTGAGATTTTGTATTTGCCAATATCACTTTCTTCATATTGACTGCGTGCAAAGCCTCAGCCTGTCTCAAAACAGATTAGATACCGTTGATATTTTATTCATGATGATCCAGAGCAATTTAGCAGATCACAACAGAAACACAAAGGTTAACAAATATATAGATCCTTCTAAAATATCACTGAGATGATGGAATATTTGTTGAGATAGAGCACTTGGGCAAGAGCCAAATGACCAAGGAGAATCAGTATAGGTTTCTGAAGGGTAGGCGTTGTCTGATTAACATAAATTTTTTTTTGTTCTGAGGTGTTGTGTAGTATAAAGGTTAAGGAATACCCATTCACATTGTCTATATTAATGTTTAGAATATATCTGATAAGATTTCACTGAAGGTTTATTAGCACAATGAGTGCAATTATTAGTAAAACAAGCACATGAACTCAGAGGTTCCCTTGGGACATTAATTATTTGTTTTTTGAGGGAATCAAACAGAGTAGGAATGAGGGAATTTTCTCTGCTTGGTGGAAAATGACAAGCAGTATTCTTCAGGGATTACTACTGCTGGCTCCCCTTCACACCATGTACACCACTGAATTGATTGAAGGAATGAAGGGTTATATGTACAAGTTGAGTGTGGATCCTACTAGATTGTTGCCCTTAATTTCATGGGGTCACACAACAGAAGTGTGGAGTTGTTTCTGTCAGACTCTATTAAAAGCATTACATTCAATTTTACCTCAGGATAGTTGGATTAGCCTTGAAGCAGCTCAAATTACAGATTTGCCTGAATTACACCAAGGATGAAAGGATTAAATTATAAGGACATGTTGCATTAACTTGACTTACATTCTTATAATCTTAGACAGTTGAGGGATAGAATTATCCTTGCCTTATAGAGTTAGAGTTGGAGAAGGCGTAGTACCTGGAAAATTAGTGGGGACCTGCATTGGAAAGGCCTCCCAATACAGGCTTGCTGCTGAGGCAGTTGCCCCAAGATGGGAACAGAAGCAGCTCAGCAGCCTGTCTTGTCTGGCAGGCAGCCAGTTTAAACAATTGAAACACTATTGGGATGATTTGCAAGTCTACAGCATTATGACAGCAGCAGAGCAGCTCCCTGGGATGTGGAGAGACTATCAGCTTCATTGAAATAGCCTCTGTTGGTAGCTTAGGAACAGGGGAACAACAGGATCAGCGAGACCATGAACCAAAGAAACACTGGCAAGCAGTAAAGGGGCCTCCTTCCTGACATCTGATTTTTAATTTTTACCCTTTCCGTGTTTAGGCACCCGCTTGATCTCAGACATGCCCCAGCAGCAGTTGTCTTATCCTATGGGGCTGCGAGGCTTCACAGCTGT
The DNA here is from genome assembly GCF_004010195.1 of Chiloscyllium plagiosum. Classification (NCBI taxonomy): domain Eukaryota; kingdom Metazoa; phylum Chordata; class Chondrichthyes; order Orectolobiformes; family Hemiscylliidae; genus Chiloscyllium; species Chiloscyllium plagiosum. The sequence continues at coordinate 55,709,766 of NC_057713.1, read as the reverse complement.
CAGCGCTCTGATCTAGCTGGCAGCATTTACATCTTATAAGACATCTTTAATAGGACTGCAAGCCTGGGGGCAGCTAAGGAGGGAGCTACCAGTGGAAAATTGCCAAGCCAGTCTCACAATCGGCAAGTGCATGCTCAGGCCTACTATTTAGTTCTGATGCTGGGGTTTCAAATTCCAAATTAAATTTTAACCCAAGGTGAATAAAATCATGAAAGTGAATTCAGAAGGTGAATTATTTTCTCTGGTGGGGAAATTCATAACAAGACAACATAAACCTTTTCTATTTATTTATGGGATGTGGGCTTCGTTGGCTGACCCAGCATTTATTACCTGACCCCAGTTAGAATCATCGAATCCCTTCAGTGTGGAAACACATCAAGTCCACACTGACCTTCCAAAGAGCATCCTATCCAGACTCATCCCACTATGCTGTCCCTGGAACCCTGCATTTCCCATGGCTAATCCACCCAGCCTGCACATCCCTGGACACTATGGACAATTTATTGTGGCTAATCCACGCAACCTGCACATCTTTGGACTGTGGGAGGAAATCAGAGCACCTGGAGGAATCCCATGCAGGCACTGGAAGAATGTGCAAACTCTAGACAGACAGACACCTGAAGGTGGGATTAAACCCAGGTCCCTGGCACTGTGAGGCAGCAGTGCTAACCACTCAGCCACCATGCTGCTCAGTTCTTTTGGATAATGTGGTGAACTGCAGACTATTTACTGTAGGTTGATCCACAATGCCATCGAGGAGGAAATTCAAGGATTTTGACGCAGCAACACTGAAGGAATGGCACTAAATATCCAAGTCAGGATGGTGAGTGGTTCAGGGGGAATCTTGCAGGTGGCGGGTGTTCCCATTTCTCTGCTGTCCTTGTCTTTCTACATGGAAGTAGTCATGGGTTGGAAGGTGCTGTTTTAGAATTTATGTTAAATTTCTGCTGTGCATCTTGTCAATAGTACACAATACTGCTATTGAGTGTCAGTGATGCAGGGAGTCAGTGATTGTGGATGCAATGCTTATCACTGAGCTGCTTTGTCCATGATTAAAAATCACACAACACCAGGTTATAGTCCGACAGGTTTATTTGGAAGCACTAGCTTTCGGAGCGCTGTTCTTTCATCAGGTGGGTTGTGGAGTGACTCCACGACCACCTGAGGAATAAGCGGCGCTCCGAAAGCTAATGTTTCCAATGAAACCTGTTGAACTATAACCTGGTGTTGTGTAATTTTTAACTTTGTACAGCCCAGTCCAACACCAGCACTTCCAAATCATTTGTCCAGAATGTTCTCAAACTTCTTGAGTGTTGTTGGAGCTGCATTCATCCAGGCAAGTAGGGATCACTCCATCACATGCCTGGCTTGTATCTTGTAGATGATGGACAGAGTTTGGGGATTAGGGAGGTGAGTTACTCGCCACAGTATACTCCTAGCCCCTGACCTGCTGTTGTAACTACTGTAGCTACATGGTGAGTCCAATTCAGTTTTTGATCAATGATAACCCTCAGGTTTCATCAAAGGTCGATGGTTAGATTCTTTTTTCATTAGAAATGATCATTGTCTGGAATTTGTGTGGAGTAGGTGTTACTTGCCACTTGTCAGTCCAAAACTGGATATTATGCAGTCTTGCATAATTTGGTCATGGACTGCTTAAGTATCTGAGAAGTTGTGACTGGTACTGTATATTGTTAAATTATCAGCGAGCATCTCCATTTCTGACCTTATGATGTAGGGAAGGTCATAGATGAAGCAGCTAAAGATTGTTGTGCCGAGGACACTACCCTGAGGAACTCCTGCAGAGACGTCCTGGACCTGAGATGACTGACCTCTGACAACCACAATTATGTTTCTCTATACCAAGTACAATTTTTGTACAATTTGTGCCATTTTTGTTTCAGCAGCAGGAAGAACAGGAGCGTCGAACAGGGGGCTGATGGGAAGATGAATCACAGATTTAAAAACTTACCTTGAGCGTCAGAACCCTCCATTTTTGGTTCAGCAGCAGGAAGAGCTGAAGTGTCGACTGGGGGTGACGGGAAGGTGAATCACTGATTTAAAAATTTATCTCATGAACAGGCGCAGTGCACATTGAGCAGGAGCGGACACGGGACTGCTGAGTAAGTGAAGTCATATATTTGGGTGGTTGCGCTATCCGAGTCATTACTTAGTGTCTCCCACCCATCTGCCTCCTTTAACCAAAAGAAAAGATTTTGTACACCGAATTGGTAAGGTAACTAGTTTTTAATTTATTCTTTATTTTCTGCAGTCTCTTTGGGAATTTAGAATAGTGGGAATGGCGGTTAGGGCATTTGAATGTTCCTCCTGCAGAATGTGGGAGTTAAGGGTCACCACGAGTGTTCCTGCTGACTTCATCTGCAGGAAGAGCACCCGACTCCAGCTCCTTGAAAACCACATTAGGGAACTGGAGCTGGAGCTAGATGAACTTTGGACCATTCGGGAGGTGGAGGGGTTTATCAAGAGGAGTTACAGGGAAGTAGTCATACCTCAGGTGCAAGAAAGAGGCAGATGGGTTACAGTTAGGGGATGGAAAGGGAACTGGCAGGCAGTGCAGGGAACCCCTGTGGCTGTTCCCCTCAATAACAAATGTACTGTTTTGGATACTGTTGGGGGAGGAGATGTTGACTTACCAGGGGTAAGCCATGGGGTACATGTCTCTGGCACAGATTCTGTACCTGTTGCTCAGAACGGAAGGAGAGAGATTAGCAGAGCATTAGTCACTGGGGACTCACAGTTAGGGGGACATATAGGAGGTTCTGTGAGAATGAGAGACTCACAGTTGGTGGGTTGCCTCCCAGGTGCCAGGGTTCATGATGTCTCAGATCGTGTTTTTGGGATCCTTGAGGGGAGGAGGAGCAGCCCCAAGTCATGGTCCACAATAGGCACTAATGACATAGGTAGGAAAATGGATGGGGATTTAAGGCAGATGTTCAAAGAGCTAGGGTGGAAACTTGGAGCTAGAACAAACAGAGTTGTTATCTCTGGTTTGTTACCCATGCCATGTACTGGGAAGCTGAGGAATAGGGAGAGAGTGGAATTGAAAACGCGGCTACAGGGCTGGTGCAGGAGGGAGGGTTTCAGATACCGAGGTAATTGGGGCTCATTCTGGGGTAGATGGGACCACTACAAACAGGATTATCCACACCTGAATCAAAGGAGTACCAATATCCTGGAGGTGAGATATATTAATGCTTTTTGGGAGGGTTTAAATTAATTCAGCAGGGGGATGGGAGCCTAAATTGTAGTTCCAGTGTCCAGGACGTTGGGAGTAGTGAGATCAGAAATGAGGTTTCAAGATCGCAAGAGTTCACCGGCAAGCAGGAAGGTGGTTTAAAGTGTGTCGACTTCAAAGTCAGGGGCATCTGGAATAAGGTAGGTGAACTTGCAGCATGGGTTGGTACCTGAGACTTCGATGTTGTGGCCATTTTGGAGAAATGGGTAGAGCAGGGACAGGAATGGTTGTTGCAGGTTCCAGGATATAGATGTTTCAGAGTTGAAAAATGTGGTGCTGGAAAAACACAGCAGGCCAGGCAGCATCCGAGGAACAGGAGAATGAGACTTCGATGTTGTGGCCATTTTGGAGAAATGGGTAGAGCAGGGACAGGAATGGTTGTTGCAGGTTCCAGGATATAGATGTTTCAGAGTTGAAAAATGTGGTGCTGGAAAAACACAGCAGGCCAGGCAGCATCCGAGGAACAGGAGAATCGACGTTTCGGGCATAAGTCCTTCTTCAGGAATGAGGCTGGTGTGCCATGCGGGCTGAGATAAAGGGTAGGGGGGAGGGAATTTGGGGGAGGGGCACTGGGAAT
>NC_057713.1:55596247-55698468 GCF_004010195.1 Chiloscyllium plagiosum | reverse complement strand
ACTCGACGGGGGGGCGGGGTTAGGCGTGGGGGCGGAGACACATGCGGCGTTGTGGGCGTGTAGGTTAGTGACGATACTGGGGGCGGAAGTGGCTGCGGCGACCATAGAGATAGAGGTATTCCCCATAGCTGCGGAGGTCGCGAATCTGTTGGCGATTGTCTTCATGGCGATCGCGGAGGCGGTTGTCTGGGCGGCGATCGCGGAGGCGGATGTTTGGGCGGCGATCGCGGAGGCTGCGAGGTCGGTGGGGGCGGAAGTGACGTCATCGTCGTCATCGGCGGCAGCTATTGCTGCGGGCGATGTAGCGGCCGCGTGTGTAATGGCGCCAGACTGATTTCGGAGCCCGATGGAAGATTCTGGAACAGTTGAGGAATCCGGAGTGTGGGGGTAAGTACCTGAAAGTTTTTGGTACTTACTGTCTTTGATTTCCGATATGGCCAGGAAAAGGGGAGTAGACAACCCTGGTCAAAGAGAGTAAAAAAGTTGATGTAGTTTATAAGGATTTCAGTAAGGCATTTGATATGGTTCCCCACAGTAGGCTATTGCACAAAATATGGAGGAGTGGCTTTGAGGCTGATTTAGTGGTTTGGATCAGAAATTGGCCAGCTGAAAAAAGACAGAGAGTGGTGGTTGATGGGAAATGCTCATCCTGGAATTCAGTTACTAGTGATGTACCACAAGGATCTGTTCTGGGGTCACTGTTGTTTGTCATTTTTATAAATGACCCAGATGAGGGTGTAGAAGGATGGGTTAGTAAATTTGTGGATGACACTAAGGTCGGTGGAGTTGTGGATAGTGCCAAAGGATATTGCAGGTTGCAGAGGCTCATAAACAAGCTGAAGAGCTGGCTTAGAGGTGGTAAATGGACTTTAATACAGAAAGGTATGAGCTGAATCACTTTGGAAGGAGCAATAGGAATAAAGAGCACTGGGCTAATGGTAAGATTCATGGTAGTGTAGATGAGCAGAGAGATCTTGGTATCCATGTACATTGATCCCTTAAAGTTGCCACCCAGGTTGATAGGGTTGTTAAGAATGCTTACAGTGTGTTAGGTTTTATTGGTAGAGGGATTGAGTTTCAGAGCCATGAGGCCCTTGGAGTATTGTGTACAGTTCTGGTCACCGCATTATGGGAAGGATGTGGAAGCTTTGGAAATAGTTCAGAGGATATTTACCCAGATGTTGCCTGGTATGGAGGGAAGGTCTTATGAGGAAAGGCTGAGGGACTTGAGGCTGTTTTCATTAGAGAGAAGAAGTTTGAAAGGTGACTTAATTGAGACATATAATCAGAGGGTTAGATAGGGTGGACAGTGAGAGCCTTTTTCCTCGGATGGTGATGGCTAGCACAAAGGGACATAGCTTTAAACTGGGGGCGATTGATATAGGACAGATGTCAGAGGTAGATTCTTTACTCAGAGAAGTAGTGGGGCATAGAACACACTACCTACAATAGTAGTAGACTCGCCAACTTTAAGGGCATTTAAATGGCCGTTGGATAAGCATATGGATGAAAATGGAATAGTGTAGGTTAGATAGGCTTCAGGTCGGTGCAACATTGAGGGCTAAAGGGTGTGTACTGCGCTGTAATGTTCTATGTTCTATGTACAACACCAACCAGTGGAAGATTTTCCTCTAATTCCCATTGGTTCCAGTTTTGTTCCTTGGTGCCATACTTAGTCAAACGCAACCTTGATGATAATCTTCAAATTAGAGCTTGTAAATTTGGAGCAAAATCAGGATGCACTTTTTTTTGACATGGAAGTGTTGTAAATGGGATCAATGCTGGGACCTTATGAGCAAGAATTCTGAGGGATAAAATATACCTGCACTTGGAGAGACATGGATTAATCAGCAATAGTCAGCATAGATTTGTTAAGGGATAGTCATGTTTGACAAACTTGATTAACTTTTTTTGAGGAGATCTCCTGATGGGTTGATACGGATAATGCATTTGATCTGGTCCACAGGGACATTAGAAAGGATTTTGATAAGATCCCTCATGCAGACTGGTCAAGAAAGTAAGAGCCCATGGAATCCAAAGCAAAATAGCACATTGAATCTAAAGTTCTGGAGGAAGGATGTTTCTGTGATTGGAAAGCTCTTTCTAATTGGGTTCTGCAGGGCTCAGTACAGGGGCCTTTGCTGTTTGTGGTGTATATTAATGACCTGGACTTAAGTGCTGAAATTCACGAATGACACAAAAAATTGGTAGCATTCCAAATATTGAGGAGAATAGCCATAAACCATAGCAGGATACTAATAGGTTGGTCAGGTGGTCAAATCAGTAGGAAATAGAAATTAACATGGAAACGTGGAGAAGGCTAAAATGGCAAGGGATTGCACTATAATTGGTAGACTCCTTGAAAGTTTTAAAGAACTGAGGGACTTTGGTGTGCATATCCGTAGAGCCCTGCAGTTTGCAGGAAAGGTAAATTAGATGGCTAGGAGGACATATGGATTCTTACTTTTATTAGCTGAGGTATAGAATACAAGAGCAAGGGTGTCATGCTGGAACTGTGTAAAATACTGTTCAGCCACAACTGATGTACTGCATGCAGATCTAGTCACTACATTATAAGAAAAATATAATTAAACTAAAAATCACACAACACCAGGTTATAGTCCAACAGGTTTAATTGGAAGCACTAGCTTTCGGAGCGACGCTCCTTCATCAGGTGGATGATGAAGGAACAGCGCTCCAAAAGCTAGTGCTTCTAATTAAACTTGTTGGACTATAACCTGGTGTTGTGTGATTTTTAACTTTGTACACCCCAGTCCAACATCGGTATCTCCAAATCATAATTAAACTAGAAAGCAAGAGTTCAGAGGAGATTTTAACAGGATGCTGCTGGGCTGGTAGGTCTGAGCTATGAGGAAAGGTTGGATAGATTGGGGTTGTTTTGCTTAGAGCAGGAGACCTGATAGAAGTGTATAAGATTATTAGTTCACAGGGATAAGATGGATAGGAAAGCACTTTTTCCATTAGCAGAGAAGGATCAATTATCAGGGGAATAGATTTAAGTTAAAAGGTAGAAGATTAGGAGGAGAGTTGAGGAGTTTTTTTTTATTCAGCGAGTGGTTGGAGTCTGGAACTCACTGCATGAAAGAATGATTGAGTCAGAAACTCTTGTAACATTTGAGCAGTATTTAGTCATTCACTTACTTTGCCATAGCCTCCAGGACGATGGGCCAAATTTTGAAGTGGGATTAGCATAGTCAGATCTTCAGAGATTATATTACTGAACCAGTAATCCAAAGGACTAATAATGTACATATGTTCAATATCCACAACACAATGTAAAAAAAAAAGCAGTAAATTTAAATGAAAAGCTAGAAAGAAGAAGGATTGTATAAGTATCTATTTGGTTTGCAAATGCCCATTACATCCTTAATTGGTTTTGTCCTATTTATCTTCTGAAATGAATACAAGATTGTGTCAAATCATCCTAAAACTAAAGACTGGATGAACATCAAAGCAATTGGACACAACAAAAGGGAGACAGTGCATGCAGGTGATCTTCTAGGTTTACCTCACTGGCAAAATTTGGGAGAATTGACCCACAGATGATTCAAGAAAAAGCATTAACAACTCATCCAATCCCAGTGCCTTGTCAACTTTTATGACAGACAGTTTATCTAATGTCTCCTCCTTACCCATTTGTATCCTTAATGGGGCTGAATTTTGTCCTCTCTCACCATGGCTTGCGTGGCATCTGTTTGCTTAGCAAAGACAGATACAAAGTATACATTAATATCTCACTTATGCCTCCTTCTTCCAATTTCTGGTCCATTTTTTGTTCTTTTGTTATTTATGCATTTATCGAAGACTTTAGGATTCCCTTTTATGTTAATTGACAGTTTTTTTCTCATATTCCTAAACTCCAACTCTAATTTGCTTTTTCACATCCCTTCTGACCATTCCATATTTAGTCTGGTTTTCAATTGGATTTTTAACTGAAACCTATCACAGCGCCAGGAACATGGGTTCGATTTCAGCATTGGGCGACTGTCTATGTGGAGCTTGCACACTCTCCCTGTATCTGTGTGGGTTTCTTCTGGGTGTTCTGGTTTCCTCCCACAGTCCAAAGATGTGCAGGTTAGGTGGACTGGCCATGGTAATTTGCTCATAGTAACCAGGGATGTGCAGGCTAGGTGGATTAGCCATGCCAATGCAGGGATACAGAGATTTGGAAGGGGGTGGGTAAGCCTGGAAGGGATGCGCTTCAGAGGGATGGTGTGAACTCAGTAGACCTCAGTAGGAGGGTGAAGTGGATAGGTGGAAAGGAAGATAGGCAGGTAGGACAAGTCATGGGGACAGTGCTGAGCTGGAAGTTTGGAACTGGGGTGAGGTGGGGGAAGAGGAAATGAGGAAACTGGTGAAGTCCATATTGATGCCCTGTGGTTGAAGTGTTCCGAGGCAGAAGATGAGGCGTTCTTCCTCCAGGCATCGGGTGGTGAGGGAGCGGCGGTGAAGGAGGCCCAGGACCTCCATGTCCTCGGCTGATTGGGAGGGGGAGCTGAAATGTTGGGCCACAGGGCGATGTGGTTGATTGGTGCGGGTGTCTCAGAGATGTTCCCTAAAGCACTCTGCTTGGAGGCGTCCAGTCTCCCCAATCTCCCCACTCCACCCTCCTCTCTGACCTATCATCTTCATTCCACCCCCATCCACCCATTGTACTCTTTGCTAACTTCCCCCACCCTCCTCCCTTTACCTGCTCCTCAGATGCTGCCTGAACTGCTGTGCTTTTCCAGCACCACTCTAATCCAGACATTTGACAGAACAGGTCCACATCGACCCTCCAAACAGTAACCAACCCAGACCCATTCGTCTACCCTATTACTATACATTTACCCCTGACTAATGCACCTAATCAACACATGCCTGAACACAATAGGCGATTTAGCACAGCCAATTCACCTAACCTGCATATCTTTGGATTGAGGACCTCCCAGAGGAGTTCCCAGAGGAAACCCACACAGACACGGGGAGAATGTACAAGCTCCACACAGTCACCCGAGGTTGGTATCGAACCCGGATCCCTGGTGCTGTGTTTGCAGTTTCCTTCCAAATTTGTTGCTCCACATCCTAGGGTGGCACGGTGGCTCAGTGGATAACACTGCTGCCTCATAGTGCTAGAGACTTAGGTTTGATTCCTGCCTCGGGTGACTGTCTGTGAGGAGTTTGCACATTCTCCCTGTGTCTGTGTGGATTTCCTCCCACAATCCAAAGATGTGTAGGTCAGGTGAATTGGCCATGATAAATTGCCCATGGTGTTAGGTGCATTAGTCAGAGGTAAATGTAGGGTAGGAGAATGGGTCTGGGTGTGTTACTCATTGATGTGGACTTGTTGGGCTGAAGGGCCTGTTTCTATTCTGTAGGGAATCTAATCTAATCCTTTCCATTAACTGGTCACATATAGACTACACATAGTCATTGTACATTTTTGTTCCCTTATTGTCAACAAATCGATCTGTTGTAGAACACTTTAGAGCATAACCTTTCTCCAGCATGGCAATGTCCTACTTAACTAATACTTCCACTTCCCTTTTCAAACAAAGAACAAAGAACAAAGAAAATTTGCAGCCCAGGAACAGGGCCTTCGCCCCTCCAAGCCTGAGCCGATCCAAAGCCACTGTCTAAACCTATCGCCCAATTCTTAAACATCTGTATCTCTCTGCTCCCCACCTATGCATGCATCTGTCCAGAGGCACCTTAAATGAATCTACCGTGCCTACCTCTACTACCTCTGTGGGCAACACATTCCAGGCACCTACCACCCTCTGTGTAAAGTATTTGCCTCGTATATCCCCCTTAAACTTGTCACCTCTCACCTTGAATGCGTGACCTCTCACTGAATCCCTCACCCTGGGAAGAAACTTATATCTATTTACCCTGTCTATGCCCTTCATGATTTTGTAGATCTCAATCAGGTCCCCCTCAATCTCCTTTTTTCTAATGAGAACAAACCTAACCTACTCAACCTCTCTTCATAGCTAGCACCTTCCATACCAGGCAACATCCTTGTAAACCTTCTCTGCACCCTCTCCAAAGCATCCATATCCTTTTGGCAATGTGGCGACCAGAACTGCACACAATTTTCTAAATGAGGCCGAACTAATGTCTTGTACAATTTTAACATGACCTGCCAGCTCTTATACTCAATACTCTTTCCAACGAAGGCAAGCATACAATATGTCTTTTTGACCACTCTATTCAACTGTGCAGCCACCTTCAAGATGCAATGAACCTGAACTCCCAGATCTCTCAGCTCATCAACTTTTCCCAAGGCTCTTCTGTTTACAGTATAGTTGGCTCTAGAATTAGACTGACCAAGATGCATCACCTCACATTTGCCTGGATTGAACTCCATCTGCCACTTCTCCACCCAACTTTCCAGGCTATCTATATTCTCCTGTATTCTTTCACTGTCCCCTATGCTTTCTGTTACTCCACCAATCTTCATGTTGTCTGCAAACTTACTGATCAGACCAACAGTGCCCTCTTCCAGATCATTTATGTATATCACAAACAACAATGACCCCAGCACTGATCCCTGTGGAACACCACTGGTCACCTTTCTCCATTTCGAGAAACTCCCTTCAACTACTAGTCTCTGTCTTCTGTTGCTCAACCAGTTCTTTATCCACCTAGCTAGAACATCCTGCACCCCATGTGACTTCACTTTCTCCATTGGTTTATCATGGGGAACCTTATCAAATGCCTTACTAATGACCATGTATATAACATCTACAGCCCTTCCTTCATCTATCACCTTGGTCACTTCCTCAAAGAACTCTATTAAGTTGGTAAGGCACGATCTACCCCACACAAAACCATGTTGTCTATCACTGATAAGCCCATTCTTTTCCAAATATAAATAGACTTTATCCTTCAGTACCTTCTCCAGCAACTTTCCCACCACTGATGTCAGGCTCATTGGTCTGTAGTTATCTGGAATATCCCTACTACCCTTCTTGTACAGGGGGTCAACATGAGCAACCCTCCAGTCCTCCAGCACCTCACCTGTGTTTAAGGATGCTACAAAGATATCTGTCAGGGCCCCAGCTATTTCCTCTCTCACCTCCCTCTGCAACCTGGGATAGATCCCATCCAGTCCTGGGGATTTGTTCACCTTAATATCTTTTAGCCCAACACGTAGAGTCATAGAGTCATAGAGATGTACAGCATGGAAACAGACCCTTCGGTCCAACCTGTCCATGCCGACCAGACATCCCAACCCAATCTAGTCCCACCTGCCAGCACCCAGCCCATATCCCTCCAAACCCTTCCTATTCATATACACATCCAAATGCCTTTTAAATGTTGCAATTGTACCAGCCTCCACCACTTCCTCTGGCAGCTCATTCCATATATGTACCACCCTCTGTGTGAAAAAAGTTGCCCCTTAGGTCTCTTTTATATCTTTCCCCTCTCACCCTAAACCTATGCTCTCTTGTTCTGGACTCCCCTACCCCAGGAAAAAAACTTTGTCTATTTATCCTATCCATGCCCCTCATAATTTTGTAAATCTCTATAAGGTCACCCCTCAGCCTTCGACACTCCAGGGAAAACAGCCCCAGCCTGTTCAGCCTCTCCCTATAGCTCAGATTCTCCAACCCTGGCAACATCCTTGTAACTCTTTTCTGAACCCTTTCAAGTTTCACAACATCTTTCTGATAGGAAGGAGACCAGAATTGCACGCAATATTCCAACAGTGGCCTAACCAATGTCCTGTACTGATGCAAAGTAATCATTGAGAATCTCAGGAATTTTCTTAGGTTTGACACACAACCTTCCTTCCTTATCCTTTAGTGGACCAACCCTTTCTCTAGTTATCCATTTGCTTCTCAAATAAGAATAAAAGGCCTTGGGATTTCTCTTAATTCTGCTTGCTAAACTTATTTCATGACCCCTCTTAGCTTCGTTCCTCATTTAAGATTGGTCCTACCCTCCCGATATTTCTCCAAGGCCCATTCTATTTTTAGCTGCTTGGACCTTATGTATGCCTCCCTTTTCCTCTTGACTAGTCGCATGATTTCTCTTGTCATCCACGGTTCACAAATTTTATCTTTCCTGTCCCTTGTTTTCAAAGGGACATGCCTATCCTGCACTATCTTTAACCTATCTTTGCAAGCCCCCCACATATCAGATGTAGGCTTTCCTTCACATAGCTGTGTCCAATCCACATTTCCAAGCCCCTGCCTAATTTTGATAGAATTGGCCTTTGCTCAATTTAGCATTCATCCCCTAGACCACTCTCATCTTTGTCTACGAGTGTTCTAAAACTTACAGAATTGTGGTCACTCTTCCCAAAGAAATCCCCCCCTGCAATTCCTACCACCTGGCCTTGGCCCCAACACCAGGTCCAATACAGGCCCTTCCCTTGTCAGACTATTGACATACTGCTCTAGAAAACTTTCCTGGATGCTCCTTACAAATTCTGCCCCGTCCAGTCCTCTGACACTAAGTATATCCCAGTCAATATTGGAAAAATTAAAATCTCCCATCACCACCACCTTTCCTTCCTTTCCTGTATTTCCTGAACAGCTGGTATTCTAGAATATTTAACATCTAATCCTACTCTTCTTTCAGCCATGCCTCTGTTATGACCGCAGCTTCATAATCTTCATTTGGCAATCTGTACCTGTAACTCACCAACCTTATTTGTTATATGCGCATCATTCACATATTGCATTATAAACCCTAGTTTAAACTGTTTTAATTTCTCCCGTTTTGCATTCCGCTTATTTAATTTATTTTTTGCTATTCTAGTGCTCACTGTCTTCAGTACACCACGGAATTTCTCTCTTGGTTCCTAATCCTCTCCAAATGCAGTTCAAATTTTCACCAACAATACAAGATAAGCACCCTGCGAAGAAATCAGTCTAGGTCTGCTCAAGATTAATCCATCCAGCTTGTAGAGATTGCATCTCTTCAGAAACCAGAAATCAAAAACCCTTGCTCCTGCATTATCTTTGCAGCCATGCATTTATCTCTCTTATCCTCCTATTCCTGTAACAATGTACTGGTAATAATCCATACGTTACTACTATTGAGATCATGCTTGTTAATTTTCTACCTAGTTCAATAAATTCTGACAGCAGAACTGCATCCCAATTTCTATCTATATTGTTGGCACCCGTGTAGACCCCGACTTCTTACCGACCACCATCCTCCAGCAGAATTTTCAGCAATCGCTCCGTAACATCCTTGATCCTGTCACAAGGAGGCAACTTATCACCTTGGAGATATGTTTACAGCCACTGAAATGCCTGTCTGTTTCTCCAACTAACAAGTCCCCGATCACAGTAGTTCTTCCATTCTTCCCTCCTGTCTAGCTTAGACACCTACAGTGCCATGACCTAGGCTCTTGCAGCAGTCCTCTGAGCAACCATTACCCTCCCCATTATCCAGAATGAAAACAATTAGCAATTGTTAAGGACCCATGTACTATCTTAAATGTGCTATCCACATAAGAAACACTGACTCCAGTTGTCACTTGAATTGTAAACCTGGAGCTCCAGTTTCTGCAGCCAGTACCACTTCCTGCACATGTGCTCATCTAGGTGACATGAACTCTCCATGACTCCCATATGCTACAGGATGAGCAACATGGAAGGCCAAATTCTCCTAATGTACCTTGACCTTACTTTCAGAACATTTAAATTGAAGATTAGAGAGTAGAATGGAAAAGTACCAACAAATTAGCTTTTTCACTTGTGCCTATAATTTGGAAACTTAAAGCTCAGAGTAAGAATCTGAGAAGCACTTCTCACTTAATTCCCTCAACTCACCAAACTCCCAGCAAGTACACTCAAACATCATAAGTTTCCCAATGAACTGACCTTGAACTATATATCAATTTCTTCGATGTGGCTTGGTCAAAATCCTGGAACCCACTTTCTAACCAAATTGTGGTATACTTACATCACATGGATTGATGGCTCACCATCACCTTTTCAGGGTAATTAGGTGTGAGCAATAAGTGTCAGCCTTTCATCATTATCATTGCAGTAAAGAATAATAAAAAAAGACCGACAGGATAACAGAATGAACAGAGGCAACACTGAATACAGCAAGACTGGGACAAGCATGGAGGAAGAAGAGCAGAAAGAACTCATCAGAAGCTATATCTGTCCTAGGTTTTTGGGATACAGTTGCTGAAATTTAGCATGGAATATTAAGTTAGATATTTTTCTTCTCTAAAGTGTACCTTACTGAAATGTGCATCCAATCTGAAATCAGAGCAGGATGAAGCTGGCATTGTCAGTGGTTGTGAAGATGACTATGGCTCAGAGTTCCCTCTGCACAGCCAACAACAATCCATCAAGTACTATTGTTGCAATGGTACTCGAATATTCAATATTTCTCTGAGAGCTTTGATTTTGAAGGATTGTGGAAAAATAAATTTATTTTAAGTTTTGTGGAAATGCCTGAAGAGGTCATTGAATCTAATCACTGTGGATATTGGAGATTTTTGAACAAAGTGCCCAAGAAAACATATGACTGGTGATATCTGCTTGTTCTGCTCTAGACGAAAGGTCAGCTGTTTGAACTAATAATTTCAAGGTAGTTTCTTAGTGCAGCACATTCTGGAACTGATGAAAGAGCAGGCTATACTAGGCTTGTTATTGTGTAATTTGACAGGATTAATTAATATCCTCAGTGTAAAGACACCTCCAAGTAGCAGTAATTACAATAATAATCAAAATTTACATCCAGTTTGAAAAGGAAAAGAATGGATCAAATACTTGCATTTAAATTTTAAAAATGGCAACTGTACGAATATGAAAGCTGAACTAACATATTTGGCTGGAAAAAGATTCAACAGAGAATTAGTGGCAGGCATTTAAAGGGGTAATTCAAAATATTCAAAATAACTACATTTCTATTATAAGTAAACATTCTATGTGGAAAGCCCACAATTAATAATTAACTAAAGCAAGAAGGAGCATCAACTTGAGGAAAAAGCATGGAATTTTGCAAAGATGAGTTACAAGACAGGGAATGAATAAATTAGAGGACAAAAGGAAACTAGCTAGAAATGTAAAAACAGACATCAAGCATTCCTGTCAGTATCTGAAAAAGAAAAGAATAAGTAAAATCAGTATTAGTCATCCAAAAGGTGAGAACATGGAGTTAATAGTAGATAATAAAGAAATGGTTGATGTAGTGAATAACAGTTTTGCTTCTGTATTGACAATAGGCATTACAAAACAAAAGTCCTGGTCATACCTGCAAGTCAAGAGGTTGAAGGAAGAGAGATACTTGATGAAATCACAATTACTAGGGAAGTGGTACTAAGCAAATCAATGGAGCTACTGTTGATAGATCACCAAGTCCTAATAGACTTAATCCCAGGGTCTTAAAGGCATAAGCTAATGAAGTATTGATGCAGTAATGTTAATTTTGTTTTAAAATGCTAGATTCTGGAAAAGTTCCATTATGCTCAAAAGCAGAAAATATAGGACCATAAGACCATAAGATCTAGGAGCAGAAATTAGGCCAGTCGGCCCGTCGAGTCAGCTCCACCAATCAGTCATGGCTGATAAGTTTCTCAAATCCAGTCTCCCACTTTCTCCCCATGACCTTTGATCCCCTTAACAATCAAGAATCCATCTATCTCTTCAATATGTTCAATGACCTGGCTTCCACAGCCTTCTGTGACAATGAATTCCATAGATTAATCACTCTCTCGCTGAAGAAGTTTCTCCTCATCTCCAATCTAAAGGGTCGTGCCTTTACTTTATAACTGCGCCATCAGGCCCTAGTCCTTCTTGCTAATGGAAACATATTTCCAATATCTACTCTATCCAGCCCTTTCAGCATTCTATAAGTTCCAATTAGATATTCCCTCATCCTTTGAAACTCCATCGAATATAGACCCAAAGTCCTCAAACATTCCTCATATGGAAGGTTTTCATTCCATGGATCATTCTTGTGAATCTCCTTTGGAACCGTTCCAGGGCCAGTACATCCTTCTTGAGATATAGCCCCAAAAATTGCTTACAAAATTTTTAAATGTAGTCTGACCGGACTCCAATAGTACATCTCTGCTCCTATATTGTAGTTCTCTTGAAATAAATATTATCATTGCATTTGCCTTCCTAACCTATAAGTTAACCTTAAGAGAATCCTAGAATAGGATTCCCAAGTTTCTTTGTACTTCAGATTTCTGAATTTTCTCCCCATTTAGAAAATAGTTAATGCCTCTATTCACCCCACCAAAGTGCATGACCTCACAATTTCCCATGTTGTATTCCATCTGCCACATCTTTGCCCACTCTCCTAACCTGGTTAGAGACAAAACAAAACATTGACTTCTTCACTTCCTGATGCTGCCTGGCTTGCTTTGTTCTTCTAGCATCCTGCTTGTCTACCACTCTCCTAACTTGTCTAAATCCTTCTGCAGACTCCCGCCTCCTCAATACTACCTGTCCCTCCACTTATCTTCATATTGCCTGCAAACTTAGCCAGAATTCTCTCAGTTCCTTTATCCAGATCATTAATGTATAAAGTGATAAGTTGTGGCCCCTTTACTGACCCTTATGGCACACCACTTGTCACCAGCTGCCATCCTGAGAAGGACCCCTTTATTCCCCACTCTTTGCTTTCTTCCAGACAGCCAATCTTCTATCCATGCTAGTACCTTGCCTCTCTCACCATAGACTTTTAACTTATTTAGTAGGCTCCTGTGCAGCATCTTGTCAAAGTAGATAACATCCATTGGCTTTCCTTTATCTAACCTACTCATTACCTCCTCAAAGAATTCTAACAGACCTGTCAGGCATGAGGTCTCCCTGATGAAATTATGCTGACTTGAACCTATTTTACCATGCACTTTCAAATATTCAGAAATCTCATCCTTCACAATGGATTCCAAAATTTTATCAATAGCTGTTGTCAGGATAATCGGCCTGTAATTCCCTATTTTTTGCCTCACTCCCTTCTTAAGCAGGGAGGTTACATTAGTAAATTTCCAGTCATCTGCGACCCTCCCTGAGTCCAGTGATTCCTGTAAGATCACCACTAACACCTTCACAATTTCTTTAGCTATCTCCTTCAGAACTCTGAGGTGTAGTCCGTTTGGTCCAGGTGGTTTACCCACCTTCAGACCTTTCAGTTTTTCTAGCACCTTCTCCTTGGTGATGGCTACCATACTCACCTCTGCTCAAACTCTTGGGATGTTACTCATGCCGAACCAGAGGACACAGCTTAAAAATACGGGTAAACCATTTAGGACAGAGATGAGGAGAAACTTCTTCATCCCGAGAGTGGTGGCTGTGTGGAATGCTCTGCCCCAGAGGGCAGTGCAGGCCCAGTCTCTGGATTCATTTAAGAAAGAGTTGGATAGAGCTCTCAAGGATAGTGGAATCAAAGGTTATGGAGATAAGGCAGGAACAGGATACTGATTAAGGATGATCAGCCATGATCATATTGAATGGTGGTGTGGGCTCGAAGGGCAGAATGGCCTACTCCTGCACCTATTGTCTATTGTCTATTGTCATGTTTTCCACTGAAGACTGATACAAAGTACTTGTTCAGTTCCTCTGCCATTTCTTTATTCCCCATCACTACTTCTCCTACATCATTTTCAAATGGCCCAATGTCCACTCTTGCCTCTCCTTTAGCCTTTATATAAGTAAGAAACTCTTATAATTTTCTACTTATCAAATATGAGCTTACCCTCATATTTAATCTTCTCTTTCCCTATTTCTTGTTCCTCTGTTGGCTTCCCATCTCCTGACATTCCACTGATCTTTGCTGCATTATATGTTTTTCTTTTATTTTTTATGTAATCCTTGACTTCCCTTGTTAGCCATGGTTGCCTCATCCTCCCTTTGGTATGCTTCTTTTTTTGAGGAATAAATTTTTGCTCTGTCTCTCAAATTACTCCCAGAATCCCCTACCATTGCTGTTCTACTGTCTTTCCTGCTAGGCTCCTGTCTCAGTCAATTCTGGCCAGCTCCTCCATCATTCCTCTGTAGTTACCTTCATTCCAGTTTAATATGGTTACATCTGATTCCAGCTTCTCCCATTCAAATTGAAAAGTAAATTCTATCATATTATGGTCACTGCATACTAAGGGTTCCATCACCTTAAGATCCCTTATCAAGTCTACCTCATTACACATCATTAAATCCAGAATTGCCTGTTCCCCAATGGGGTGTGCCACAAGTTGCTACAAGAAGCCATCTCATAAACATTCCATGAATTCCTTTCCTAGCGATCCACGACCAACCTGATTTTCCCAGTCCACTTGCATATTGACATCCCCCATGATCAGTGTAACTTTGCCTTTTTTATGTGCCTTTTCTATCTCCTGGTGTACCTTGTGCCCACATCCTGAATATTGTTTGGAGGCCTATATATAAGTCCTACTATGGCTTTTTTACCTTTGCGGTTCCTCAACTCGACCCACACAGATTCTATATCATCTGACCTTAAGTCATTTCTTGCTATCAGTGTACTTCTATTTCTTACCAATGAGGCAACCTCACCCTCTCTGCCCACCTGCCTGTCTTTTCAGATAGGTCGTATATACCTGGGTATATAGCTCCAAATCATGATCCCCTTGCAGCCATGACTTTGTGATGCCCACCACACCATGCCAATTTCAATATGCATCACAAGTTCATTTACTTTATTTTGTATACGATGTGCATTCTGATACAACACTTTCAGTCCTGTATTTACCGTCCCTCTTTTCACTGTCATCCCTTTATCAGATGTCCTTGTAGTTAGGTTCCAACTCTTTTCAAACACTCTGTCCTATTTTGTGTTCTGAAGACTTTAATTACCTCCCCTGAGATATCTTTTATTTTCATGTTTTTCATATTTTTCTATGCAGTTGAATCGACTATTTTTTTAAGATTGAGGTAGATGATTTTTGTTCGGAAAGGAAATCAAAGGTTATTAGCACAAATAAGAATGTGAAATTTGGAACATCAACTGCCATGATTTTACTGAATGATGGAACAGGCTGAAAGGGACAGATGGCCTATTTTAGCTCCGAATTTGTATGTTTGTATAATTGTAGCCAGATGGAGATACTTGGGTATCTGAAAGTAATTAGCAAGTCAGAAACCTGTGAACAAAGGCTGCACAGCTCATTTCTTTTTCTGAAAAGAAAACTGTCTTCAGAAGTTCAGGATGAAATTTGTATCCTATGAAAAAGTCATTGAGGGAACTTTTCAATAATTTATTTCCTGAGCAAGCTGAGTCTGCCAAGAATCCAGACACTCCTGTTCATCATCCATGTATCATAGAATATCAGAGCAACAGACTTTGGAACATTCTATGATTTATGTCTGTTGTCTTCAAGAATTTTCTAGTGGGTAGAAAGTGATTTCTTAAATGAACTGTAGATAGTACAATCTGTGCTTTTTTTCAATTTTCCTTGAGTATATGTATATCTTGGCTTATTTATAGGGCTAAACATTTACACTTCAAGTTTGCCTACTATGTGTGTTATCCAGGCATTGGATCATCATTGAATAAGTTTATTTTTGATGATAAACTAATAATGATGTTTATTAAAGAAACACGGTTGATAGCCCTTCATTTAAAACCTTATATTGACAAATTATTTAATTGGCTTCTCATTGACGAGAAATTATGTTTTTATTTTATATTGTGAACAATGGTGTAATGGGACCAGAGGGATAGTGATCTCCGCCAGCCTTGGTCATAATATTATTCACTTAATTATTACAGTCACATCCACCTTGGTGGTTAACTGAAGTCATAGAGTCATCCAGTATAGGAATAGGGCTTTTGGCCCATTGCATCTATACTGGCCAACAAACAGCGAACTACACCAATCCCATTTACCTGTACTTGGTCCTAAGCCTACTATGTGTTGACATTTTAAGTACTTGCCCAGATGCTTTTTAAATGCTGTCTGCACCTGCCTCCAGCATGTTCCGTATGCCTACCACCCTCTGACTGAAATTTTTTTCTCATATCACCTCTAAAATACTCGCTCCTCACCTTAAACTTATACCCTCCTGGAATACAGAGAAATATTCATTTAAGACTACACCCATGTCTGCTGGCTCCATGCACAGAATGTCCCTTTGGTCTCTGCTAGGTCACCATCTTTCCCTGAAAATCCTCTGACTCTTAATATACATGTAAAAGTATAGGGTTTTTTCTCGATTCGACCAGCCAAAGATATTTCATGCTCCTCTTTGTCCTCCTAATTTCCTTCTTATGCAGCCTCTTACTTTTGAAGGATCTCCCCCTTTTTAATTATCTGCACCTAACATATTTTCTTTATGAAACTCTTGATATCCTTTGACATCCTGTGTTCTCTGGACTTGCTGCCCTTGCCCTTCAATCTTTGAGGAACACATTCTCACTTAACTACTTTTAAAAAAACTCCCACTTTCCAAATGTAAACTTATCCACAAGTAGCCACTCCCCGTCAATGTTTGCCAGATCCTGTCTAATGATGTTGAAATCAAACTTCCCCAAATTTAGACACTTAACTTCTGTAGTATCTTTATCCTTTTCCATAATGATTTTGAAACTTGCATAATTATGGTTATTATCCTCAAAATGCTTGCCCTCTGACACTTCGACCACTCGACTGACTTCATTCCCTCGGATTAGCTCGAGCACTGCCCCAACCCTAATTGGACTATCTACATCTTGGCACAAACAAAAGATTTTCCTGGACACACTTTAAAAATTCCATATTATCTAATCCTTTTACACTAAGGTGATCCCAGTTAATGTTGGCAAAGTTGAAGTCCCC
Source organism: Chiloscyllium plagiosum (assembly GCF_004010195.1). NCBI lineage: Eukaryota > Metazoa > Chordata > Chondrichthyes > Orectolobiformes > Hemiscylliidae > Chiloscyllium > Chiloscyllium plagiosum. The sequence goes on along the minus strand of NC_057713.1, from coordinate 55,681,706 downwards.
TACAACTTTAACACTGTTCCTCTCTCACTTTTCTGTGAAGTTTACTGCCATTTTTGCTCATGAGCAAAGAACTAGTAAACACTGCCAAAGCAGGAAAATAAAGAATGAGAATTAAACCGGACACGAATAATCAATGAAATTACTAGCTAGAATTTACTCCATTCAGTTCCTGACACCCAAAGCTATTTCAGCTCTTGGAGTTACTGCAGTCCCCCACTGAACCTTCTGCTAACCTCCTCCTTCCTATTCATGGCTGTCAATCCTTCAATTTCCCTTCTACTCACCAACCTTCTGCTCACTACTTTTGTCCAAAACCTCCTTCTTGCCATTTTTCCTGCTCACTGATTTACATTTCACTGCTTCCCTTTTATTGACTGGTTCCCCTTCCCAATCTTCCCACATTCCCAGTCATCCTAACACCCCCACTCATTGCTTTCCTTTCCCTGACCCTCCTCCTCACTACTTCCCTTCTCCTAACCCTCCTGCTCATTGTTTTTCTGCCTGACCATCTCAGCCATCGCTTCCCTCCCATATTCTTCCCATTCATCACCTCCCTCCACCCAACCCTCCTGCACATCTGTCCACTCTCTCAATGCTTTCATCAGTAATTCTTCCATCCACCATCTCCTTCATGCTGCCTGGTTATCTCCACATCCACCCAACTCACTACCAATATCATCCCACATACAACTTCCATTTCTTACACCCCTGTTCACCACTATGCTTCCACTCAGACTCCATCCCATAACCTTTGTAGAAAACCCATGAGAACACCATGCAAATGGATTCTCCATGATTTCTGTTGAAATTCCTTTGAAGTTAATGAGTTAATGATTTAGGGAACCCCTATACAAAATACTAAAAATTGTCTTACATGTTGTCAAATTTCTTTGTAGTTTTCAGCATAATGCCACATCAGAGACATGGGCTGCTGCAGAAATTGATTGGATTAAGTCTGCCTGCAGTGATCTATGCTGGAGATGGGGGTGGAAGCCTGCAGAGAATGGAACAAGGTCAAGAATCAAATTGAAGGTTAATGGATGTAGAACTGGGTGTAAGAAAATCCAGGGTGAGAAACATCAGAATACTCTAGTAGTAAAAAAAAAACACTACTTCTGATAACAAGAACCAAAAGAATATTTAACTTGATGGTAATACTGGAGATCGGATAATTTTTTACTAAATATACCAACTGGAATTTAAATCCTTTAATAGACCATTCATTCTCTATGTCACAGAGTACAGACAGAGAGGTCATTCAATAATTCAAACATTTAAGCTAAAATTCCACATCCGTGAATTTTGGTTTAACTTTTAAATGCGACTTTGATAAATTCAATGTTTTCTAACCTATCTTCCTCATGAATACAAATCGTAAGATTTTATCTAATCCTTGAGGTTTGATAAGGTTGAATAAGATTCTGCCTTATTTTATAATGCTCCTAGGTAGAACTTGCTTGAAACAGGGATTCTGCAGAATCTCTAACATTCTATTTGATTTGATACATTTTTTAGCCATCAGTTATCATGAGTAGTACTGTATCCTATATCATTGTAGAAAAAAAATGCTTGGCAGAGAGAAATGAGTGTCTTTTGTATCTTGGCTTCATTTGTAATGCAGTAGAATTATTGAAAATATACAGTGGCAATAATGGACATTTTTTTTTCATTATTTTGTTTTGATTTTCCTTTACCCCTTTGTTACTGAAATAGGCTTTGATACAATTTCCCATGAAAAGTATATTTTCGCAATATAAATGTCTACATAGTTTTACAACCAAACGTCAGCGAGGTTTCTAATTCATTATAGTTGCAGATAGGGTAGCCCAAACTGTTAAGGTCCCAAGATGGATTTACTGGGTTCCCTTCTTAATTCACCTACAACTTTGCTTGGTTGTAACAAAGTTTATTTAGAAACGATCCCTGTCCTTGTGAATGTTTTGCTCCCAGATCGAATGAGCATACGCTTTAGAAACCAACCAATTCAGCCAGGCTTTCTTGAATTTACAAAAGGAGTAAGTTTATTAATTATGACATGTGCGAAGGAATACTAATGCAGGAAGAGAGCTTCTGCTCTGATCTCCAGCATTTTCAGCTCTGATCTCCAGCATCAGCAGTCCTCACTTTCTCCTAGAAGATTTTAACCTACTGCAAATCCTCTTGTAAGGATGCCTTCCTTGAAGAAGCTCTCTTCCTCCCTCTACAAGGATTTCAGTGAGTCTCTCTCTCACTGCTTAGCCTGCTTGGCACACTTTCCTCATTCCTGAAGAAGGGCTCATGCCCGAAACGTCGATTCTCCTGCTCCTTGGATGCTGCCTGACCTGCTGCGCTTTTCCAGCAATACATTTTCAGCTCTGATCTCCAGCATCTGCAGTCCTCACTTTCTCCTAAAAGACACTAGAACTTATGCTAGTACAGATGAGAACTTTCAGTCTCACTAGCACACTTCAATAGAGTTGAAACTGGCTTTTTATCTTATGTCATTTTTACTGTTCACAAAAATGTCAAACATGACTGCAATTTGGCCCATAATCCACAGCGGTTGGCTTGCAGTTGCTCAAGAGGTCATCAGCCGCTCGTTATCATTTTCATCACAAGACGTCACAGCCACGTCTGTTTGAAGTTTCTTTCACATAACTGTGTGTTACATTCAATCGCTCTCACATAGAACTATTGTCAGACTGCCACTGAATTTACACCTTCAGTTTTTTTAATCACTGTAGCAGTCTTCTTTTTAAAAGAATTTGGAATTAAAGTCTGAAAGCATTTGAAAAAAAGCTAAAAATAGCACTTCAAGATTCAGACTCATTGTTGTAACAATAAATTAATGAAACCACAAGATATTTATGAAAGTGTTATTATTTTATGTTAAATTAATCCAAAAAAGATTCTGCGTTAGATTGTGTGAAAATTATATTAAATATAGTGGAGATAGGTTTCTATTTCTTCTCAGAATTGTTATGAAATAAATATGTTATTTTTAGATCTCAGCAAATGATAATTCAAGTCAAATCCTGGACTCAAAATTAGCTTGATAGACCATCTGTTTTATTAATCTTTTGTTAAATGCAGTTCATTCACCGAACATTTCCACAAGATACTGCCAATTTATTTGTGGTTGTTGAAGACCAATCATCTCAGTTTTAGTTCATTATTGCAGGAGTTCTTCATGTTACTGTCCTTGGCCTAACCATCTTCAGCTGTTTCATCAATGACTTTCACTCCATTATAAGGTCAGAAATGGGATGTTTGCTGGTGATTGCACAACTTTCAGCACCATTTGTGATTCTTCATATTCTGAAGCAGCTTGTGTTAGCAACATTCAGGCTGAAGATGATAAGTGGCAAGTAATATTTGCATCACATGTGCCAGCCAATGACTATCAATTGAGAGGAGTGAATGAGGTAAAGAAAGGCAGTCAGTATCACACAGAGGAGTGGACAAGGGTAGGACTCTACAACTGGTAGTCAGCATCATGGATGGAGCAGATAGACTATGATCAGGAAGGTGGTTCTCTCAAGATGGGGCTGAGCTGAGAAACATCATCATCATCAGAAGATCTCAAGATCATCCTTGGATCGTGATTGTGAGTGGAACTTGAAGGATTGCTGGCTGAGCTGAACTGCGATTGATGGATCTTTATGCTTGCTTCAGCCAACACCAATTCAGTGACGAGCTAATAGAGCTATGGCCTGTGCGACTGCCCAAGCTGCTGGACAAAGGGTCCACAATACAGGCAAGGTGACTGTGAAAACGGTAGAAGAAAAATCGCTGGTCGCCGGACCTTCTTTGTGAAAAGAGTTGAACTGTTTGCTATGAGTTCCAAGCAGCAGGTATTTTCTGTCTACAGGATTTCCCCAATGGGGACGACTCCAAGGTGACCTTTCAGGAGGTGAAGCATTGTGAGTGCCTCCTGAAGGTATTTGAGGATAAAGGAGGTGAGGGTCTTCTCTCTGTCCTTCTGTGGCACCAGTGTCTGTTCTTCCTACAAAGAGGAGCCGGGCTGTTACAATTCATATTTACTGCCCCTACATCCTGGCAGCAGATGTGCTGATCTTCCTGGGAAAGTACGTACAGCTTGAAGGAGACAGCACTGACATAGTGGACCCCTTCAGGATCTGGACCAGCAAACAGCAGGTCAAGGTAACACTGACAACAGGAACATTCATCAACCACTCTCCAGCTTTGCCATCAGAGAGAGCCAAGGCTACCTGACTTACGCAGGGCAACTGAGAGCATGTCAAACCCACAGGGGGTCAGGGCATATGACAGCAAACTGCAAAGTGACCCTCTGCAGGAACTGAATCAGGAGGAGAAACCTGACTGAGGACTGCAAGGAGTCAAAGAGCTCCAACCTGTGTAGGAAAGCAGACCTGCCCAAGTCTGGGGCAGGGAAGCAAGTCTACTCAGATGGCTAGAAATAGCGATGAGAGCTCAAAGGATAGTAGTGTGTCACCCTTCAGCAAGAAAATTGAAACAAGGGTCACCTGTGAGGAGGGACAGGCCAGTGAGGAGAGAAAGAAAGCCAGTGCAGTGACACAGCAACCAACTTAACTTCCACCTGAATAAACAGAGTCAATATAGGAGGAGGAAATGAAGGAGGAAGGGGAGTGAATTTTGGTGAGAAACAACCAGAATGAGAGAACCACGCGAGGCCCCCACAGCAAAACAGAAATGGGCAGCTGTGTGATGGGCACACCAGCAGCTCCTCTGATGATAAAGATGTGTGGAGGGATGTCCACCCCAACAACAATAGACACACATCTCCACAGGAAAGAAGGAGAGGAGCAACCTGGAAATGACAGAAGTTGCAAGGCGCCTGGAGAAACCCAACCTCCAGCCATCAGGACCCAAAGGGTCCCCACCACAGCACAGCTCTGGGCAACTAGGAAGCAGCGATGCTACAAATAGGAGGGAAGCACAACACCCTCTCTGTCAGACTCGGAACCAGACCTCTTGGCTTCATCCTCACCCCACCAATACCCAGATTAGTACAATGTCCCCAGAAATAGGACAGCTAGCTCAGCCCTGAGAGTATCAAACAGTTCACCTACAACACGGGCTTGCAGGGACTGCAGGTGAATGGGCATCAGGTCTTTTATAATTCTATAAACTCTCAAAATGGGTTTTTAAATTGCCAGCATTACTGCGTGTACCATGAAAGCTGTTATGTGATGTGTCTATATTGACTTACCTGGTCACCATCAAAGTAGACCTCCTGTTTCTGCAGGAGTGCAGGATACTGCACCTCAGCAGCTCGAGAAAATGGTGAAGCTTGTGGGCCCATTGGCCTGTGATTTGGTCAGGGGGAAACGATTGCCATTCCTCCAGCCTGGGTGTTCTGCTGCGAGGAGGCAGGTTCACCATCGCCCAGGTTAAGGAGGTGGAGGACAGGTGCCTCCTCATAGCAGACATTATGTTCAGAAATGCTCTTCTGAGATTAATTATTGTGTATGGTCCAATGGTAACGAATGAGCTCCCACTGCTGCTGCCAACATCCAAACTGGTCATTCTGGCTGGAGACTTCAACTGCATCATCGATGCAGATGGGCAATCTGGAGGGGCTAATAGCAAACTGGACACCACATCCGGATTCCTGATGGAAACGGTTAAAGTTGCCAAGCAGCACAATATCTTCAATACTCCTGCAGATAAGCACAGCGTAGATACACTTGGTTGTGGCCTAACAGATCTATCCGCTCAAGGATAGATTTCCTGTTTGGGTCCCGGGTGTTCTCAGTCAGATCCACCAACATCAAGCCAGTGTTCTTCTCTGTCCACTGCGTCCTGCTGGATGACTGTCACATACAGGACAACCAGTGGACTGGCAGGGGAACATGGAAACTGAAACTATTGACCTCAGAAAGGATTGAGGAGCTCAAAAAGGATTTCACAGTTTGTAGAACCATGAAACCCCTCTTTCGTGGGAAACACCTAAGGGGAACATCAAGAGGTTCTTTATCTTCAAAGCTGTTCAGAAGTTGTGAGAGAGAGAGAGAGAAAGAGATGGGGGAAACTGTCCAAACTCCAGAATAGCATGCAGAACCTACTCCTGCTGCAGACAATGGTGAGCAGCCAGCAAGCCTCACTCTTTTGCCATGCAGGCCTCCAAAATAATCTTTCAGTTCAGGGTCCGTATCATGGATGATAGGGCCTTGGGTAGTGTTGTAGAACTGAGAGACCTAAGTTTGCAGGTACATAATTCTTTGAAAATTGTGTCACATATAATGGTTAGAAAAGTATTTGGCACGATTGCTCGGTTCTTTGAGTATAGGAGTAAGGAAGTCATGTTAAGGTTACACAGGACATTGGTGAAGCCTCTTCTGGAATACGGTGTCCAGTTCTGGTCACCCAGTTATAGAAAGGATATTATTAAGTTGGAGGGGGTTCAGAAGAGATTTACCAAGATGTTGCCGGGTATGGAAGTTTTGAGTTATAAGGAAAGGTTGGATAGGCTAGGACTTTTTTCACTCGAGTGTAGGATGTTGAGAGGTGACCTGGTAGAAGTTTATAAAATAATGAGGGGGATAGATTGAGCTAATGGTAATTGTCTTTTCCCTAGGGTGGGGGATTTCAAGAGTGAGGGGCATATATATAAGGTGAGAGGACAGATATTTTAAAAAGACATGAGAAGCAAATGTTTTACGCAGAGGGTGGTTCATGTGTGGAATGAACTTTCTGAGGAAGAGGTGAATGTGGGTAAAACTACAACCTTTAAAAGACATTTGCATAGGTACATGAACAGTAAAGATTTGGAGAGATATGGGCCAGGAGCAGGCAGGTAGGACTAGTTTAGCTTGGGTTTACATTCTGCACGGACTGGTTGGATCGAAGAGTCTGTATCCGTGTTGTGTGACTCTATGATCAATGACTATAGAGGTGATCTTTGTGTGGGGACAGATGATGTGAGCATAATCCTTTGTGAATACCTGTGTTGGTCTTCACAACTGATAAAAACAGAGTTATACATATCAAAATAGAGGACAGTGAAATATGAGATATAATGAACATATATACATATATATATGTATGTAGGAGAGACAGAGAGCGGAAGAGATGGGGTACTAATCAGGAGCCCTCACAACAATTTTCAGATCCTCTCTGATGACAGATGGGTTGCTATAGGACTGGAGGACTGCTAACAATGTTCCATTATTAAAAGCAGGAGGATATATAGAAACTTGGTCATTCAGGCCCTTGCAAATGCTCTGCCATTCAGTTGGATCATGACTGAACCTCAATCTCAATGCCATATTCCCACTTCCTTCCCATATCCCTTGATGTCATTAAAATCTAGAAATTTATCTACCTTTTTCTTGAATATGTTCAGTGATCTGGCCTCCACAGTATTTCTGTTGTAGAGAATTCCATAGGTTCAGTACTCTTTGTGTGAAGAATATTTTTCCTAATTTCAGTCCTAAATGGTTTACCCCATATCTTGAGTTTATATCCCATGGTTCTTGACTCTCAAACCAGGGAAGACATCCTCCTTGCATCTGGTCTGTCCAGCCCTGTTAGAAGTTTATATGATTCAATCAGATCCCCTCTCATCTTTCAAGGCAGGAAGGGAGAGACAAGGAAATTATAGCCTTATAGTCAGTCTACACTCTGTGGTAAGAAAGTTATTAGAAAGAATTCTGAGGGACAAAATACACCTGTACTTGGAGAGTCATGGATTCATCAGGGACAGCCAACGTGGCTTTGTTAAATTAAGGTCATGTTTGACAAATTTGATTGAATTTTTTTGAGAAGGTAACCAAACATGTTGATTAAGGTCATATATTTGATGTGGTCTACAAGAATTTCAAAAAGGCTTTTATTGGCAGCCCAATCAAGAAAGTAAGAGCCCACAGAATCTAAAGCAAAGTGGCACATTGGATCAAAATTGCTTGAGAGGCAGGTGGTGATGTTAGAGGGATATTTCTTAAAGTCCATTTCCAGTGCATTTCTGCAGGGTTTAGTGCTGGGGCACTTTCTGTTTGTGGTTTTCAATTAATAATTTGGATTTAAAGAAAGTTGTATGATCAAGAAGGTTGCAGATTGTATGAAAATTGGAATGATGCTAAATAGTGAAGAGGATAGCAATACCCTACACAAGGATATCAGTGGACAGGTTAGGGGGGCAGAGCAGTGGCAGATTGAAATGAACATGGTAATGTACTGGGTAGGGATAATAAGACAAGGAATTACACTATGAATAAAAAAAGGACCATGCATATCCTCAGATCCTTGAAGGTAGCAGGTTGAGTAAATAAATGTGGTTAAGAAAGCATATGGAATCTTGCATTTATCAGCTGAGGCATAAATGCAAAAGCAAGGAGATTAAACTGGAGCTGTATAAAACACTGGTTAGACCACAACTGGATTAGTATGTGTGCGTGTAGTCTATTCACTACATTATAGGAATAATGTGATTGCATTGGAGAGGAGATTTATCTGGAGGGTCAGAGCTATAAGCAAAATTGGATACACTAGATTTATCTTCATTTGAGTGGCAAAGTTTGAGAGGGGACCTGATAAATGTGTATAAGATTGAGGGGCATAGACAGGATGAATTGGAAGGCACGTTTTCCCCGAGTAGTGGGGTCAATAACCAAGGGACATAGATTTAAAGTAAGAGAAACATTAAAGAGAATCTTTTTCACTCTGACAATGGTGCAAGTCTGGAACTCACTACTTGAAAGGATGTTGAATCAGAAACTCTTGCAACATTTATATAGTTTAAATAGATATTCATTTGTCTCACCATAGTCTTCAGGGCTATGAACCAAAAGCTGAAAGATGGGATTAGTGCAGTCAGATCTTTGTTGACCGAAGCAGACATGATTGCTGAACAGCCTCCTTCAGAGTGCCAGTATGTATGAGTAATGGAATTCGGGTGAACTATGGGACTCTGAAGAGGATAATTCACTTATTGCATGTAAGCTGGAGCCAGAGCTGGAGTTAAAGATACAGTTCTCCATGGGAAAAGTTCTGTTACCGAGGACACAGGAAAAAAATTCCAAACCCCAGCCTTTGGAAGAATAATAGCTAAATTCCAACAATTCAAGGAATTTGACTGCTAAGATATCTGACATTTTTATCATACAGCAGCTACACATCCAATGAGAGGATTTGATCTTGGAACTTATAAAGCTGGGAATGTCCACACATCAATACATTCCTTCCATATGAAGGAAGCCTAAAATTCTGGTGAAGTCCAGAGATCTATTTTTTCTTTATTGTTTCTTTATTGATAAGTGTTGAGTGGAAAATCCACTTTTTCCTAATCTTTAACAACTGGTGTTGAGGAGGCTCATCTTATGATTGAGTCTAATGCCAGCTTCCCTGTCAATGTGCCACACTCAACCAAATTCTGGCACAGTCAATCACATAATCAGCCCTTTTATTCCTTGTATTTCAGCCAGGGAACAAAGCAGGAAAGAAGTTGATCAATTTGCCTGCAGTTATGTTTTGGCCTTAGAATGCTCATTAAAGATTTATATTTCTGGCTCGAAGATTTCTCCTCCACGGGGAGTCCCAAACTGTGAGTGTTAATCAAATCTGCTGCTTTCAGGTTTGAGGGGAGAACGGAGCACTCAATATCAGTGGTCTATTTAAAGACAAAGAAAATATATGTTCATTACAAGAGCAGGTTGCCCAAAACAATTTTTTTCTGGTGTTTTGAGGCAAAACAACTTGAAGCAGGTGATGAGTTTAGGGTTGGTGGATCCTGTCATAAGTGGAAATGCAGATAGGAGGTCTATTTGGTCCATATATAAAAGTCTGTACATATTTTGAAAGTTGAAAGGCAGCCATTTTAATATGCGAGTCTGTGCTCAGTTACCTAATAGCAGGTATAACTTTATTGCTGGAACAGCACAGCAGGTCAGGCAGCATCCAGGGAACAGGAGATTCGACGTTTCGGGCACAGGCCTCTCCTGTTCCCTGGATGCTGCCTGACCTGCTGTGCTGTTCCAGCAATAAAGTTTCAACTTTGATCTCCAGCATCTGCAGACCTCACTTTCTCCTAATAGCAGGTATACCATCTTCTTCCTATTCCAAGAGTAATCAAGACAAATGGGGTGCAGGAGGGAAGGTGGAGTTCAGGCCAAAGATCAGTCATGACCTTGATGAATGGTATGACAGGCTAGCTAAGACCTAATCTATATTTGTGCCTATTTCATGTGATCTAATGTTCAATGCCAGTCTTCAATACCTCCTCCATTCCACCCAGACTATCACTACCCACTCTTGGAACAGGATATGCCTTGAACTGACAATTTATGACTCATATTATGAAGTTGATCACAAAACCTGAGCAACACTGTACTTTATCAGGACCGTGAATAAATAAACCATTCGCCTTCGCAAGTAAAGAATGTATTGCTCTAACTGTTCAAGGTGAGCTCTTCAGAATCTGATCAGATTTCCAAATTTATGGTCATTTGCTGCAGTCTCCATAACTTTGATCATCAAATGAACCAAGCCTTATAACCACTGTACGGCAAAGAAGAGATGCAGGTATCAAAAGGTGATAAAGAAGACTGGAGTAACATGGCAGAAAAGGGAACACTAATTGTCCCCTTGGTCAAATGATTATATTGAATGGCAGAGCAGACTCAAAGTCCCAAATGGCTTATTCTTGCTCCTATTTTCTATGTTTCTCTGTGTAACATTTCTCTTTGTCTCCTCATCCAAAGTTGGGTAAAGATTCTGGACTGAAAGTAAAAAAAAAAGCAGTCATTATCAAGAATAAGTAGAAAAAGCTAAATGTCTGCCGAAAACACTGTAGGTTTTGCAGAATGCGCAGGGAGATATTGGTTTAGGATAGGAAAAGACAGAAGGACATACAGAAATATGACAGGCATGTCTCCCAGTCTCACTAGCAGCTGCAGATTTAAGGTGTCATCCCTTCACTCTGAGGCTGTATCAGATATGGTTGCAAAGTGATCATGATTCGAATATAAACGTTCAAGACTATTCAACATTACAGAAAGACAGCCAAAAACAGCAAGAGTGTGAGGGAATACTGCCAAGTTGCCTGTATGAGTAAGCTCCAACACCATTCAAGAAGCTTAACACCATCTGGGACAAAGCATCTTGCTTGACTGCTTATGAATGGAATGCCATTCAAGCACTCCACCTCAGAAGCATAGTAACAGTAGCATGTACAACCTATAAAGGTGCACTGCAGCAGCTTAAGCAAGGCTACTTAGAACATAAAACAATGCAGCACATGAACAGGTCCTTCGGCCCTCCAATCCTGTGCCATCACATTTTGCCCTTCCATACTAAACTGTCTTCATTTACAAGATCCGTATCCCCCTGTTCCTTTCCTATTCATGTATTCGTCCAGGTGATTCTTGAGTGTTGCTATTGTGTCTGCTTTCACCACCTCCTCTGGCAATGTGTTCCAGGCACTCACCACCCTTTGTGTGAAAGAATTGCCTCGCACATTTCTTTTAAACTTCTCCCCTTGAAACTGTGTCCCCCAGTAGTTCAGCGCTCCAACCTTGGGAAACCTATGACCAGTATTATCTTGAAGGTCAAGGACAGCAGATACTTGGGAAAACCACCTTCAAGTTGTTCTCCAAGCTACACACTGTCCTGACATGGACACATAGTGTTTCTTCATTGTCCCTGGGTCAAAAATTCTGGAACTACCTCTCCTACAGCATTGATTCTACCTACACCAAAAGGACTGGAACAGTTCAAAAAGGCAGCTTTTTGCCAGCTTCCCACAGGAATTAGGGGTGGGCAATAATGCTAACCAAGGCAACAAAACCCACTTCACATGAATGAATAAAACTATATATTCCATTGAAAAAGAAAAATGCTACAAGAAAGATATCCCATTCAAGGCTAACTATGGAAATTAATTGAAATGTTCTTTTGAATTGAAAGAAAAGATGTGCAAACCTGCAAACATTAGTGATACACAGAACAATTTAGAAACCAGGAAAAGGTGACAAAAAGAAGAAATTGGAGAATGAGAAAAAAACTGGCAAGGCATATCAAAACAGCCAAAAGGTATATAAAGTATATAGAAATGAAGAGACTTTCAAGTAGATTACAGGGTGAGACTGAGGAATTAATCATGGAAAACAATGAAATGATAGATACTTGGAACAAATATTTTGAATCTGTATTCATGGTGGAAGATACAAAAGCATCCCATCAGTCATAGAATAAAAAGAGACAATAAGGAGGGAGGGATAGACTGAAATATAATCGCAATGATAAAAACTACATCCCAGAGTATTAAGAAATAGCCAGATCTTTGGGAAAACACACTACAAGATTTGACAGTCAACAGGTAATGGTTACTATTTAAAGAAACACTAACTGGTCTACAACAGATATATATTCCTATCAGGTACAAATACTCAAAGGGAAATATGAATCAACCGTGGCTGAAGAAATAAGTTCAAGATTACATTTATTCAAAGAAAGTGCTTTACAAAAGATTATTTTAGAGAAGACCAAGAAACTGATGAATGGGAAAAGTGAATATGAATGTAAGCTAGTGAGAAACATAAAGATGCACTGTACATGCTTCTTTTGATATGTGAAAGGGAAAAAAGATTAGCTAGGACTAATATTGAACAATCCAGAACTAGAGGGCATAGGTTTAGGGTGAGAGGGGAAATATATAAAAGGGACCTAAGGGGCAACTTTTTCACACAGAGGGAGATGCGTGTATGGAATGAGCTGCCAGGAAGCGGTGGAGGCTGGTACAATTACAGCATTTAAAAAGCAACTGTATGGGTATATGAATAGGAAGGGTTTAGAGGGATATGGGCCAAGTGCTGGCAAATGGGACTAGATTAGGTTAGAATATCTGGTCAGCATGGACAAGTTGGACTGAAGGGTCTGTTTCCATGCTGTACATCTCTATGACTCTAAGACCAGGGAAATGGCAGACAAACTAAATGGTTACTTTGCATTTATCTTAATGGAATAAGATGTAGGGAATCACTCAGAAATACTAGGTGACCAAAGGACTTGTGAAACTGAGGAAGTAAAAGGAAGTAATTTAACAAAAAGGTAGCACTGGAAAGGTTAACTGGATTAAAATCGCTGAGACTAGATGACCTATATAGAGTGTTGAAGAAAGTGACTATAAAATAATGGAATGCACTGGCAATTATCTTTAGGCAAAAGAGAGGATTGCAGATCAAAGTCAAGATTAGAGTGGTGCTGGAAAAGCACAGTAGGTCAGGCAGCATCCAAGGAGCAGGAAAATCGACGTTTCGGGCAGGAGCCCTTCATCAGGAATGGGGCTGGGAGCCTCCTGGGTGAAGAGATAAATGGGAGGGAGTGGGGCTGGGGAGAAGGTAGTATAGAATGCAATAGGTGGATGGAAGTGAAGATAAAGGTGATCGGTCGGAAAGGAGTGTGGAGCGGATAGGTGGGAAGGAAGATTGGCAGGTAGGACAGGTCATAAGGATGGTGCTGAGCTTGAAGGTTGGAACTGGGGTAAGGTGGGGGAAGGGGGAATGAGGAAATTGGTGAAGTTCACATTGATGAAGTGTTCCAAGTGTTCTTCCTCCAGGCATCGGGTGGTGAGGGAGTGGTGATGGAGGAGGCCCAGGACCTGCATGCCCTCGGCAGAGTAGGAGGGGGAGTTGAAATGTTTGGCCACGGGACAGTGTGGTTGATTGGTGCGGGTGCCCCGGAGATGTTCCCTAAAGTGCTCTGCGAGAAGGTGTCCAGTCTCCCTAATGTAAAGGAAACTGCATTCGGGAGCAACAGATACAATAAATGCCATTTGTGGAAGTGCGGGTGAACCTTTGACAAATGTGGGAGGCTACTTTGGGGCCTTGGATGGAGTGAGGTGGGTGGCATGGGCACAGGTTTTGCAATTCCTGCTGTAGCAGGGTAAGGTGCCAGGAGGGGAGGGTAGTTTGTTGGAGGGGCATGGGCCTGAGAAGGTTGTCACTGAGAAACAGTCTTTGCAGAAAGCAGATAGGGGTGGAGAGCGAAATATATCTCTGGTGGTGGGGTCCATTTGTAGATGACAGAAATGTCGGCGGATAATGCAGTTTATGCGGAGGTTGGTAGGGTGGAAGGTGAGGACCGGGGGCGTTCTGTCCTTGTTGCGGTTGGAGGGGTGGGGTTTGAGGGTACAGGTGCAGGACGTGGATGAGATACGTTGGAGGGCATCTTCAACCACGTGGGAGGGGAAATTACGGGTTTGAAAGAAGAAGGCCATCTGGTGTGTTCTATGGTGGAACTGGTCCTCTTGGGAGCAGATACGGTGGAGGCGGAGAAATTGGGAATACGGGATAGCATTTTTGCAGGAGGTAGGGTGGAAAGAAGTGTAATCCAGGAAGCTGTGGGAGTTGGTGGGTTTGTCAAAACTGTCACTGTTGATATGGTCGTCATTGATGGAGATGGAGAGATCCAGGAAGGGGAGGGAGGTGTCAGAGATGCTCTATGTGAACTTAAGGTCGGGGTGGAATGTGTTGGTGAAATTGATTAACTGCTCGACCTCCTCGTGGGAGCATGAGGTGGTGCCAATGCAGTCATCAATGCAGCGGAGGAAGAGGCGGGGAGTGGTGCCGGTGTAACTGCAGAAGATGGACTGTTCTACGTAGCCAAGAAAGAGACAGGCATGGCTGGTGCCCATTTGGATCCCAGCTTCCCCCGGCTTCCGGAACTGCTCGGCAGCCATTAGCCACGAGGCCAGGACAGCCACCATCCCCATGGCGATCAATGACATCACCTCCGCCCCCCACTGACTGGCAGCTTGCAGCCACAGCTGCTCATGTCACCTTCACGTCCGCCAGCCAGACCACAACTGGTGAAATCGTCAGACTACCTACTGCCTCCACAATCACCACGAGATCCACCACCGCCGGGAACAATTTCTCCTTTGAGTCCTCCCACCTCCTCCAGACAAAAGGGGTAGCCATGGGCACCAGCATGGGCCCCAGCTATGCCTGTCTCTTTGTTGGTTACATAGAGCAGTCCATCTTCTGCAGTTACACCGGCACCACTCCCCACCTCTTCCTCAACTACATTGATGCTCATGCTCCCACGAGGAGGTCGAGCAATTCATCAATTTCACCAACACATTCCACCCTGACCTTAAATTCACCTGGACCATCTCTGACACCTCCCTCCCCTTCCTTGGACCTCTCCATCTCCATCAATGATGACCATATCAACACTGATATTTTCGACAAACCCACCGACTGCCACAGCTTCCTGGATTACACCTCTTTCCACCCTACCTCCTGCAAAAATGCTATCCCGTATTCCCAATTCCTCCGCCTCCACCATACCTGATCCCAAGAGGATTAGTTCCACCAAAGAACACACCAGATGGCCTCCTTCTTTCAAAACCATAATTTCCCCTCCTACGTGGTTGAAGATACCCTCCAATGCACTTCATCCATGTCCCGCACTCCACCCTCAAACCTCACCCCTCCAACCGTAACAAGGATAGAACCCTCTGGTCCTCACCTTCCACCCCACCAGCCTCAGCATAAACCGCATCATACGCCGACATCTCCATTACCTACAAACGGACCCCACCGCCAGGGATATATTTGCCTCCCCACCCCTATCCATTTTCCGCAAAGACCGTTCCCTCCATGACTACCTGGTCAGGTCCACGCCACCCAACAACCCACTGTGCCCTCCTGGCACCTTCCCCTGCCACCGCAGGAATTGCAAATCCTGTGCCCACACCACTCCCCCTCACCTCCATCCAAGTCCCCAAAGAAGCCTTCCACATCCATCAAAGTTTCACCTGCATATCCACCAATGTCATTTATTGCATGCGTTGCTCCTGATGTGGTCTCCTTTACATTGGGGAGACTGGACGCCTTCTCGCAGAGCATTTTAGGGAACATCTCCAGGACACTCGCACCAATCAACCCCCACCACCCTGTGGCTGAATATTTCAATTCCCCATCCCACTCTGCCGAGGACATGCAGGTCCTGGGCCTCCTCCATCATCAATCCCTCACCATTCAACTCCCCTCCAGCTTATCTCTCCATGCTTCAGGCTCTCTGCCTTTATTCCTGATGAAGGGCTATTGCCCAAAACGTCGATTTTACTGCTCCTCGGATGCTGCCTGAACTGCTGTGCTCTTCCAGCACCACTAATCCAGAATCTGGTTTCCAGCATCTGCAGTCATTGTTTTTACCCTGTTTTTACCTCACCATTCAACGCCTAGCGGAAGAACGCTTCATCTTCCTCCTTGGATCACTTCAACCCCAGGGCATCAATGTGGACGCCACCAATTTCCTCATTTCCCCTCCCCCCACCTTACCCCAGTTCCAACCTTTCAGTTCAGCACTGTCCTCATGCCCTGTCCTTCCTTCCAATCTTCCTTCCTACCTATCCGCTCCACACTCCTCTCCGACCTATCACCTTCCTCCCCACCTCCATCCACCTATTGTACTCTTGGCTACCTTCTCCCCAGCCCCACCTCCTCCCATTTATCGCTCCATCCCGGAGACTCCCAGCCTAATTCCTGATGAAGGGCTCCTGCCGGAAACATCGATTTTCCTGCTTCTTGGATGCTGCCTGACCTGCTGTGCTTTTCCAGCACCACCCTAATCTTGGCAATTATCTACAGTCGATCTTATTCTTACATATCTTATAAGTATTCTGTTCTTTTAAAAGTATATTCTCCCTGTGTCTGCATGGGTTTCCTCAGGTATTCCAGTTTCCTCCCACAGTTCAAAGATGTGCATGCCAGATGAATTGGCCATGCTCAATTGTCCATATTGATAGGTGCATTAGTCAGAGGGAAATGGGTCTGGGTGGGTTACTCTTCCAACCGTCGGTGTGGACTGGTTGGGCTGAAGGGCCTGTTTCCTCATTATAGGGAATCTAATCTAATCTAATCTAATCTAAAAACTCAATTCCAAGTCTGTCAAAATTACTCACAATGTTCTCTTAAATCTATTTGCAAATCTGAATACCTTCGAATCGATGAAGTCCAATTACTAATGCTGGAATCAAGGCCCACCAGAATGGGAATGAGACCTGACCCCATAGTGACCCAACATCAAGGAGGTCCGACCAAATCGAGTGCAAGACCCCCTGGATCACTCAAAGCCATGACTGGTGCTCAGGACCCCATCAGGAGCGCCCACTTGCCTTGCTGATGCTGGAACTGCAAGCTCAGAGAAGGCTTTCCAGTCTCCAGCCTGGAAACCCCAAACTGAGGCCCGACCAGTGCAGGAACAGAACCCGGCTCCACATCCACTCCCTCTACCACCTACAGTCAGTAGCATCAGTATGCACTACCTAGAAGATGCCCTACAGAAATTCACCAAGGGTCCTTAGACAACACATTTGAAACACACAACCACTTATATCTAGAAGGTCAAAGGCACCCGACACATAGGAACACCACAATCTAAAAGTTACCCTACAAAACAATCACCATCCTGACTTGCAAATATATCACCATTACTTTACTATTGCAAGCAGGCTGTGGTAACTGGATAACCAATGAGCTTTATACCCTCCTTGAGCTCACTGATACATCTTTAACTGAGAGAGCTCAGAGGCAACACAGTTTGGTGTTCAAATAATTACTATAGATTTATGTTCAATATCAGACGCTGAGATGATTCAGCCTACACATGAACAAACGAAGAACTTTATTGTTTTATTTTCTCAGGAAGGATTCGTAGTAAACATGACAGAGATAACATCAAGCATGACGCAATCCTCATACAGCAGATCCAAGGAAGTGAACATGGTGGTTTCACTAATTCTGCAATCAGGAGGCTGAATGAAAATGTCTAAGCTAACCAACATACAAGTTAATGAGTCTACACACATCATCACAACATTTCCAATTAATGGAGAATAAGTATCTGCTGACAAGGATTGAAGATGTGGTACACACAGGCACCATTGAGAAGGGATAACCAGACTTCTATAACACAGCCAAGATAGAATTTCCTATTTCAAAGATACAGAATAGTACAAGAAAATATTGCCTGGTTCGGTGATCCGGGATACTGAAAAATAAATATTGCTATTTTCAGCAGGTCATCCATCCTCCATGAAGGAAATATGTGGCATTAAAGATCCTTCAGATGTTACATTGGAGTAGTTGCTTGTTTCAACAGGAAAAACATTATCTCCGAAGGAAATTCAAGAGATAAATTGTTCTTCAATTTTAAGGAACTTTCAGACCTCATACAAGTTAGGAACAGAATCAAAATCAATTTTGAGATCCACCAATCATCCAATTCCAAAGTGAACGTTTTTGGTGAAAATAGTAGAGCATCTAGAGCACCTGAATTTCTAAAACAGAGCTTTGGTAAGAGATATATAAATATGTGCAAAAAATGTATAATAGTAATTTTAGAAAAAAAAGCTTGAGAAGCATTTTTAACAAGGTCTGTGTGTCTTCACAATGGAGAGGGATGATGCAGGCATTCGAGTTAAAGAAAAGAACTATGAAATATTTGATAAAATGAATACTATGCCAGAGGATGAACTGAAGAAATCACCAGGGATGAATGGATTGCTTCATATACTGTCCCCTTCCCCTACAAAGCTATGCAGACATCTTTGATTGATCCAAGCCTTTCTAAGAGACAGATTATTCTGGCCCTCAGAATTGATTCTAACATCTTGATCATCACTGAAGTCAGACCTATAATTATTTGCCATAACCCTCACATCCTTTTTGAGCATTGGTACAATATTCATAGACACATAATCCTCTGGTATCTCATCTATATTTATTAAAGATTGGAAAATGAACCATACAGCATCTGTTATTTCCTGCCTGGCTTCCTTAGGGATGTGAAAAAAGATTGTGAGGGTTGTGGCAAATAATTATAGGTAATTCAGTTTGACTTCAGTGATGGACAAAGTGTTAGAATCAATTATGAGGGACAGAATAATCTGTCACTTAGAAAGGCATGGATCAATCAGGGAAAGTCTACATAGCTTTGTAAGAGAAAGTAACTTGTTGAGGAAGTAACAAAGAGGATTGATAAAACTAGTGCAGAGGAGTTGCCTACATGGACTTTGATAAGGTATTTAACAAGGTTCCACATGGTAGACTGGTCAGAAAAGTAAAGCCGATGGGATGTAGAGGAATGTGGCAAATTGTTTTCTGTTGCTGTTCTAATTTTGGATCCAATTGGTAGTAGTGAACAGATGGTTTTGTAAAAAAAAAAGAACTGTAGATGCTGGAAATCAGAAACAAAATCAGAAATTGCTGGAAAACCTCAGCAGATCTGGCAGCATCTGTGAAGAGAAAGCAGAGTTAACATTTTGGGTCCAGTGACCCTTCTTCAGAACTGATTGTAGCTAGAAAAAGTTGGTATATATGTTAGAGGAGGAGTGAGGGGAGGTGAAGGAGTAAATGATAGGTGGAAAAAAACCCAGAGAGAGAGAAAAAAAGACAGTTCACCAGACAAAGGAATGGGTAAAGGTCAGCCTAGGAGAATGAATAGCTGCTAATGGGGACCATTAGTGGCAAACAATGGGCTGTTTGTGGTAGCAGCCAATGTGATGACAAGGCCTGATGCATGGGGCTTGGGGTAAGGACATGGGAGAAGGCCCTCAGGACCTAAAATTATTGAACTCGAAATTGAGTCCAGAAGGCTATAGGGTTCTCCGGTTGGCTAGAAATTGTAGTCTCGGGCTTGCTACAGTGCAAGGTGGAAGAACAACACCTCATTTTCTGCATGGGAACCCTGCTGACTTTTCTAGATGTTTTTGTAAATTGGATGAAATTTCCAATGGTGTTCCACATGTGTCAGTGTTGAGTCCATTGCTGTTTGCTGTATATGTTAGTGGTACTTAAATGTGTGAGGTACGGTTAAAAAATTTGCAAATGGCACAAATATAATCCAGGTAGTTGATAGAGAGAGGATGGTTATCTAATCCACAATTTATCAATGGTTTGATTGAGTAGATGGAAAAGTAGCCGACAGAATTCAATCCAGAGAGAGGTGATGCCCTTGAGAATCAAACAAAACTAGGGAAAGTGATAGACCTCAGTATACACGTCCACAAGTCCTTGAAGGTGGCCGCAAAAGTAGATAAGGAAATAAACAAAACATACAGAATACTTGTCTTTGGTAGACAAGGTATTTTGTGCAAAAGAAATGTGTAAAACATAATTTGGTGCATAGCTGTAATTTTGTGTACAGTTCTGCTCACCACATTACAGGAAGGATATGACTGTCCTGGAGAAAGTACAGAGGAGATTTACAAGTGATTTGCTTGAAAATTGCAACTATGATAACAGATTGAATAGGCTTGAGTTGATTTTCTTAGAACACGGAAGACTAAGGGGTGAGTAGATTAAGGAGTACAGAATAATGATGAGCCTAAAGAGTGTAGATAGGAAAGATATTTTTTGTTTAGCAGAGAAATTAATTCTCAGGAGGTACCTGTTCAGGATTGGTAGAAAGATTAGAGCAGACATCAGGGTCAAAGAGTCATAGAGCAAGAAAATAGGCCCTGCGACTCTTCTCATCCATACCAATCAGGTTTCCTAAACTAAACTACTCCCATTTAACTGCATTTGGCCCATACCTATCAAATCCTTTCCTATCCAAATGTCTTCAAAATTTTGTAAATGATTTGTTTTGATTTGATTTGGTTTATTGTCACATGTATTTATCACAAGTACAGTGATACATGTTGTTTAGTGTTGTCGCTTTCCAGTGCCATCTTAAAACACAGAAAATAAACCAAAATAGAGAATATGAAACCTTAAATTAAAACAATGAAGTTCAACTTATAGTCTTATCCTAATAAAGTTAGATGGTCTTTGGAACAGCTTTTGCTTCTAGCTCAGCCAAGAGCCTGGATTCAGGCTACTCCATCCTGATACCTCGAGTCCATGCTGCTGAACTGACTGCGCTGCTGAAACTACGCTTTGCCATGCTGCTGCCACCAAATCAAAGAGTCACCACTCTCTGGCACCATCTCACCTCCACTTACACTGCTGCCATTAGATTAGATTCTTTGCAGTGTGGAAACAGGCCCTTCAGCCCAATAAGTCCACACTGACCCTCCAAAGAAAGGACCCATCCACGCCCATTTCCCTCTGACTAATGCACCTAACATTATGGGCAATTTATCATGGCCAATTCACCTGACCTGCACATCTTTGGACTGTGGGTGGAAACCGAAGCACCCAGAGGAAACCCACATAGACACTGGGAGAATGTGCAAACTTCACACAGACAATCACCTGAGGCTGGAATTGAACCTGGGACCCTGGTGCTAACCACTGAGCCACCATGCCAGCCACTATGCCATGAGTTCACATTAGGCCAACTCCCTCAAAGCAGCTACTGCCAGTTCTGCATGGTCTTGCACTGGGACCAAACTTTCTGCTATTGCCATCAGGCAGCTGGGCCTAGCTGCAGACTTGGTGCCTCGGCTCAGCCTGTGAGTCTGGACCAGGCGATTAAGCCTGTGATCTGTTCCTCGCTTGCCGAGTGACCTCAAGAAAGGAAAGCAAAAGTAAAAAGAAACAAAAAGAAAAGGAAAGCCAATAGAAGCAGACAAACGCCGCTCTGGAGTATCCCTTACGCTGCCAGTCTGCCGCCGCTATCTTGAAACACCTGTTTGTACTTGCCTCGACCACTTCGTCTGGCAGCTCATTTCATATACGCACTACCTTTGCATGCAGAAGTTGCCCTTCAGGCCCCTTTTCAATCTTTCCATTCTCACCTTAAACCTATGCCCTGTACTTTCGGACTCCCCTATCCTGGGTAAAAGACCTTGGATATTCACCTTATTTATGCTCTTCATGATTTTATAAACATCTATAAGGTTACCCTTCAGCTTCCTACGATTCAAGGAAAATGTCCCAGCCTATTCAGCCTCTCCTTATAATTCAAACCTTCCAGTCTTGCTAACATACTTGTGAATCTTTTTACACCCTTTCCAGTTTAATATCATCCTTCCTATAGCAGAGTGAGCTGACAGAGGATGTGGTGGAGGCTGGTACAATTGCAACATTTGAGAGGCATTTGGATGGGTATATGAATAGGAAGGGTTTGGAGGGATATGGGCCGGGTGCTGGCAGGTGGGACTAGATTGGGTTGGGATATCTGGTCGGCATGGACGGGTTGGACCGAAGGGTCTGTTTCCATGCTGTACATCTCTATGACTCTATGACTCTATGATTAGAATTGTACGCATAATTCCAAATGTGACCTTACCAATGCCTTGTACAGCATGATGAAGGGCTTTTTCTGGAAAAGTTGATTTTCCTGCTCCTCGGATGCTGCCTGACCTGCTGTACTTTTCCAGCACCACACTCTTGACTCTAATCTCCAACATCTGCTGTCCTCATTTTCGCCTAGCTAAAATATGATGCCCAACACCTGTACTCAATGCTCTGACCAATGAAGGTAAGTGTGCCAAAAGGCCTTTTCGACCACCTTGATGACCTGTGATGCCACTTTCAAGGAACTACATATCTGCACCTCAACAACACTCCCCAGAGCCTTACCATTAACTGTGTTTGCCTTATCAAAATGTAATACCACACATTTACCTGAATTAAACTATACCTGCAAATCCTCAGCCCACAGGCCCATTTGATCAAAATCTTGTTGTACACTTAGACAACCTTTGTGACTACCCACTGTACCACTAGTTTTGGTGTCATCCACAACTTACTAACCATGCCTCTTATATTCTTATCCAAATCATTTTTATAAATATTGAACAACATTGGACCCAGCACTGATCCTTGTGGCACACTGCTCATCACAGGTCTCCAGTCTGAAAAACAACCATCTACCATCACCCTCTCTCTCCTATCGTTAAGCCAATTTTGTATTTAATTGGCAAGCTCTCACTGGAACCCATGTAATCTAACTTTATTAACCAGACTACCACGTGGAACCTTGTTAAGGCTTTGCTCAAGTCTATTTGGACATCCACTGCTCTGTCTTCATCTACTTTCTTGGTCACCTCTTCAAAAAACTGAATCAAATTTGTGAAACATAATTTTCCATGTGCAAAGCCATGCTGTCTATCCCGAATCAATCTTTGCCTTTTCAAATGTATGTATATCCTGTCTCTCAGAATCCCTTCAACAACCTACCTACCACTGATGTCAGGCACACTGATTTTTATTTCTTGGCTTTTCTTTGCAGCCTTTCTTAAATAATGAAACAACATTAGTCCATCATCCAGTCTTCTGGTATCTCTCCCGTGGCTGTTGATGGTGGTGTATTGGATTGTAAAGAAGATTATCTTAGAGTACAACAGAAATTTGATCAGGTGGGCCAAAGGGTTGAGGAGTGACAGATGGAGTTTAACTTAGATAAATGTGAGGTGTTGCATTTTGGTAAGGCAAACCAGGGCAGGATTTATACAGCTAGTGGGAGGGTCCTGAACAGTGCTGCTGAATAAAGAGACTTATGGGTGCAGGTGTATAGTTCCTTGAAAGTGGAGTCCCAGGTAGACATGGATTAGTGGTGCTGGAAGAGCACAACAGTTCAGGCAGCATTCGAGGAGCAGGTCATTTCCTCTGCCCTGAAGCTCTTCAAATATATCCTGGATTTTACTGCTCCTCGGATGCTGCCTGAACTGCTGTGCTCTTCCAGCACCACCAATCCAGAATCTGGTTTTCAGCATCTGCAGTCATTGTTGTTACCTAGTTGATTTTAACCCTACTGCGAATCCTCTTGCAAGGATGCCTGACTTAAAGAAGTTTTCCTCCTCTCTCTACAAGAATCTCAGGGAGACCCTCTCCCACTGCAACTCCCAGGTCATTTCCTCTGCCCTGAAGCTCTTCAACCATGTCCTGGATTTTATTGGTCCCAGGTAGACAGGTTAGTGAAAAAGATATTTGGCATGCTTGCCTTCATTGGTCAGTGCATTGAGTATAGGAGTTGAGACGTCATGTTGCAGCTGTACAGGACATTCGTGAGGCTACTTTTGAGTTCAATTTTGGTCTCTCTGCTATAGGAAAGATGTTATTAAACTTGAAAGAGTTCAGAAAGATTTAGAAGGATGTTGCCAGGATTGAAGGGTTTGAGCTATAGGGAGAGGCTGTATAGGCTGAGGCTGTTTTCCCTGGCACGTCAGAGGCTGAGGTGACCTTATAAAAGTTTTAAAAATCAAGATAGGGCATGGAGAGGGTGAATAGCCAAAGTCTTGTTCCCACAGTAGGGGAATTCAAAATTGGAGGGTATAGGTTTAAGGTGAGAGGGGAAAGATTTAAAATGGGCCTGAGGCACAACTTTTTCACACAGAGGGTGGTGCATGTATGGAATGAGCTGCCAGAGGAGATGAAAGGCATCTGGATAGGTACATGAGTACGCAGGGTTTAGAGGGATGTGAGCCAAATGCTGGCAAATGGAACTAGATCAGATTGGGATGTTTGGTTGGCACGGATGAGTTGGACCAAAGGGTCTGTTTCCGTGCTGTATAACTCTATGACTCTATAACTTGCTCTCTTTAAGTTCTGCCTCTGCTTTAACTAGCCTCAAACTTATCTCTTGTCTCACTACTGCTAAGGGTCCCACATCCCTGTCAGATTAATTTAAACCCTACCAAGTAACTTATTTTCACCCTGAAGGTGGTGAGTTTCAGGAATCTGTTATCTGATTTGCTGATGGAGCCAGAAATCCTAGAAAAGGTACCTGGATCTGGATGATAAGCACACTTGCTAGGTGCTGGAAATGGAATTAAAATAGAGACCTAGTTTGATTGATTGATTTATTATTGTCACATGTACAGAGATACAGTGAAAAGTGTTGTTTTGTGTGCCATACAAGCAGATTGTACCATACAAAGTGTGTCAGAGCAGCAGAACAGAGTGCAGAATACAGTGTTACAGCTGTTCTTGAATCTGTTCATGTGAGTATTCAAACTTTTATATCTTCTGGGTTAACGAGAGGTGTGTGTGTGTAGTCAATGGATGGAAAGTTGGCTTACGTGATGAACTGACTGAGCTATGTTCATCACTGTGTTCATCATCATTACTTCAAATGGCTGAAAAATCTTTTTCTGTGCCATAAATTTGCTCTGTTTCTATGGATAACCCTATGGATAACCCTAGCTTACAAATTGGTTTCTTTAGGGTAAGAGTATGAATCAATGTCTACACGGTGAAAAGTGACATTTTTTAAAAAAAGCAAAGGAACATTCCATCACCTACTTCAATAACTTCTTCAACTCACCATATTCCCAACACTCCAAACAAGCTACAGTCAGTGCTAAGTCACAGTGAGATGTTATAAGTTGCATTTATTGTCTGGAGGAGGTGCACTCACAGTTCATGCAATCTTCGAGTGCCTATGATGTCACTGCCAGCAAGATGGCTGGGTGGGGTGGGGGTGGGGTGAGGGGGTGGGGAAGGCCAGTAAGAAGGCAGTTGGCTTGTGGTGATGAGGAATGGCTAGTGGTGAAGTGGAGAAGCATCTATATCTTCTAAACCTAAAGAGTTAGATGAATCTCAGTGACATATAGTTCAGATAAACTTCCTTAATTGACTATCTACCACCTAATCCTAATTGTTATATGTTGAATACAAACGAATTTTGGAGTTTTAGAAAGAGATTAAGATTCCTTCATTTCAATAAACTTCCAGCATGTGGTCCAGCTGCATTCAGTCGACAAGTGGTGTGCATGATAGGTAAAACTGCAGCTGGCTTGTGATTTCCTACGCGGGATATAGGCTTTCTTGTTCAAAGGCACAATGCCTGATTGTAGCATGCGACATCAGGAAAGGGGATGGGGAGCCCAACAACCACAGGCTGCATTTGGTGCTGACCCCTACACTCCTCGTCATGCAATCCCCACTTCATGAAACTACTTCCACCATTTCTTACCTGCCAAGGCCATTCCTCATCGTTGGGTCTGTCTTTGGTAGATGTCATTCCAGCAGCAGCTATAGCCTCCACTGCTGCACCGAAATTGAAAAGAGAAGTCAGCTTCCAGTTAGTAAGCAGTTCTCAGTCAGAGCGATTCTGCCCACAGGGTTATTGATCCCAACAAAGACTCTCCTCTGACTAGGTAATGGCCATTCAATATTAGCCAGCATTCACAGATGGAATAATGCAGGTTTCTCGTTAACTCTCCAGGCAGCAGGCAAAACCTCCAGACCTTTATAACATCAAACCAAGGAGTTGAACATGAAAATAAGACGAACAAGTAATATGAACTTTTAATAATTACTATCTGTTATTGCAAAAACAGGTAGCCCAAGGTATGAATCCATCATCCTCTATCACCATATATGTTCAGTGATTCATCACAGGTTTGAAATAGATTAAATATTGCCTCTTTCTTTCTCCAAAAGATTACAGTGAAAGATTGTAAAAATGCAAGTACTGCTTTGAAATGAAGTATGTTGTTAAATTATAATAACTCTGAAAAGAATCAGTATAGCCATGATTGGCATTTATTTATCATTATGGAAAGTACTCCGGAAAACTTTGCATTATCAGCTACACAAGACTGTTCTACTTCACTTACTTCTTTGTGTGGGTAGCTCTTTTGTGTGATTGTGTCTTGCTTTAGCACTTTTTCTGAAAGTGATTGATTAGTTATAATAAAAGCTTTGTTTATAAAACTGACCACTCCTTGTACCTGCGAGATTTCTTTGCTCCATAGAATTGGCAAGGGCTTTTAGTATCTCGGTACGCCCTACGCACTGCAAACCGCTTAACCTATGTGTCTTTTCTGTATTATACTTTAAGAAATTAATAGATTCCATTAATCTCCTGTGCTAAATTTTGTCTTCTGTTCATAGGATTGAATTGTTTTGCTTCTGGAACTTACTTTCACTCACTAACTGAATGGCTTCTCTCAGCTCTTTACTTCTTTAGATCATAAGAAATCTGACAAAGACTTAACAATATTGCCTACAACAATAAGAATTCATAAGAAGTTTTAGGAATTCTGACTTTTAGTAGCCATAGTTACTATTCTCCAGTAGCCTATAGAGATCATTAATATAATCATCTATGGATGTGAGGTGTTTCATTTCTGCATTAAATCTTATTCTCTACACAATCCTTGCTAGCTGTTTAGCTCAACTCAATGTGGTCTTGAAACACTTCCACAGATCACAGCCTCATAATGCAGCCTGTAGCTCAACCTCAAAGCTGTAGATTTCTTCTGATACGGAACATCTTCTATAGGTCTGGAATGTTTTCCATATCATTCTTTGGAGTACTTTTCTATCTGGAGTGTTGCCTAGATTCTGTGAGATAGGTTGATGTCAGCAATCAGCAGTATCTGTTTGACTTGTATTCGGGGCCGCCAGAATGTTTTTGGCCTCTTTTTGTTCTTGAAGGCCTGCAATCTAATTTATTTTCATTAGACCATTTAGAAATGGTGTTGGTCATTGCTACTGACTAAGCTGTGCTTACAGCTTGGTCACCACAGCTTTGCCTGGGCATGAGTTCCTTTAAGCCCGAAGGGAATTATCGTGAATGATCACAGCCACTTTTTGTGGTTTAACAAGAAGAGTCTTTTTATTTAAACAAGGTCAGCAATCACTCAGGTTGAAAATGATTGTCCTCCATAAAGGCATTTCTTTGTGGGTCTTCAGATGGCTGAAGAGGCTAATCCAAGATCCTCAGATTTTATTGCAGTATGGTGGATAGTAGGGGTGGTTGGAGGTGGTGGTGGGTGGACCTCCCTGATGTTCTATCCCTCCTTGCACAAGAGTCACTTCTGTTCAACGGTACATCGTTTAATGGCATACTGTTCCCTACTGAATGAAATTCCTCCAGTGCTTCCAGTTTGTAACCATCTCCTCCCAGTTGTTGATGTTGATTTGGAATTCATTGAGGTTGGTCCGGATGTTATCTTTGAAGCAATTCGTTTGGCCACCAGGACCTTCCTTCAGTTGGGAGTTTTGGGAGGTATGACTTGGGCATTCAGATGACATGGCTAGTTCATTGGAATTGTGATTAAATTATGGTGGCGATGATGCTGTCTATGTTGGCCTCCTCCAAGCCACTAGTGTTCGGGCACT
The DNA here is from genome assembly GCF_004010195.1 of Chiloscyllium plagiosum. Lineage (NCBI taxonomy): Eukaryota > Metazoa > Chordata > Chondrichthyes > Orectolobiformes > Hemiscylliidae > Chiloscyllium > Chiloscyllium plagiosum. The sequence goes on along the minus strand of NC_057713.1, from coordinate 55,653,753 downwards.
TGTCTTCCCAGGTGATGGACAGGACTTTTAGTAGGGATGTCTGACGGTGCTTTTCTAGTGCTTTAAGGTGCCTTCTGTAGGAATTCATGCTTCAGCTCCGTATAGCAGTGTGGGAAGGACAATGGCTTTGTAGACCAGAAGTTTAGTCTAGGTCTTTCAGTCATTGTCTTCAAACACCCTTCTTCTAATCGGGCATAGATGGTATTATATTTCTGCATCAATGTTGACGTTGGAGAATAAAAGGTTGCCAAGGTTTGGGAAGTGATCCATATTTTCAAGGGGACAGTTGTTGATCCTTGGTGTAGTAGAGGCAGAAGGACGGTTGGATAGTGGTTGATGGAGTATTAGAGTCTTTTTCATGTTAAGGGTAAGGCCTCGGAGCTTACATGCCTTGACAAAGCCATCCAAGATGCACTGCAGATGTTTCACAGAGTGTGCTGTGATGGCATGGTCTTCAGCATATTAAAGCTCCAGGATGGAGGTGGTGAAGACTTTGCCCTTGACCTATGAAGGTTGAACAGCCTGTTGTCTGCATGATAAATGATTTGAATTCCATTGGGCAGGTTTTGGCCAGTGAGGAGGATGATAGCAATGAAGATGGTGAACAGGATGAGGAAGATGATGCAGGCTTGCTTGACACCCATCTCTGTGGTGAGAGGCTCAGATTCCAATTCACAGTTGCTAAATTTTGTCACAGACGTATTATTATACAGCAGCCTCAGCACCCTGATGAACTTATCAGAGCAGCCAATTCGATTCACCCGATGTGATATCAAGAAACAATTGGAGCTACTGGATGCTGTATATGCTATAGGCCCTGACAACATTCCAGCAATAAGACTGAAGATTCAAGGTCCCCAGAATGTGCCGCTCCTCTATTCAAGCTGTTTGAATATAGTTGCTACACTGGTATATTCCAGACAATGTGGAAAATTGTCCAGGTGTGTTACGTACACAAAGAGCAAGACAAATACAACCTGGCTAATTAACTCCCCATCAGTCTACTCTCGATCATCAGTAAGGTCATAGAAGCTGTCATCAACGGTACTAACAAGCAGCACTTGTTCAGCAATAACCTACACACTGGCACCCAGTCTGGGCTCTGCCAGGGCCACACAACTCCTGACCTCATGATAGTCTTTATTCAAACACGAATAAAAGAGGTGAATTTTGGAGGTAAGGTGAGAGTGACAACCCTTTATATCAAGATCATATTTGATTGATCTCAGAGTACAATGGGATCGTGATCAGATGGGCCAATGGGCTGAGGAGTGGCAGATGGAGTTTAATTCAGATAAATGTGAGGTGCTGAATTTTGGAAAGGCAAATCAAGGCAGGACATATATGCTTAATTGTAAGGTTCTGGAGAGTGTTGTTGAATAAAGAGACTTTGGTGTGCAGGTTCAGAGTTCCTTGAAAGTGGAATTGCAGATAGATAGGATAATGAAGAAGGCGTTTGGTATGCTTTACTTTATTGGTCAGAGCATCAAGTATAGGAGGTCATGTTGCAGCTGTACCAGACATTGGTTAGGCCAATTTTAGAATATTGTGTGCAATTCTGGTCTCTCTCCTATCAAAAGAATGTTGTGAAACTTGAAAGGGTTCAGAAAAGATTTACAAGAATGTTGCCAGGGTTGGAGGGCTTGAGCCATAGGGAGAGACTGAACAGGCTGGGACTGTTTTCCCTGGAGTTTCAAAAGCTGAGGAGTGACCTTATAGAGGTTTATGAAATCATGAGGGGCATAGATAAGGTAAATAGACAAAGTCTTTTCGCTGGGATGGGTGAGTCCAGAACTAGAGGGCGTAGATTTAGGGTGACAGGGGAAAATTTAAAAGGGACCTAAGGGGCACCTTTTTCACATAGAGGGTGGTGTATCTATGGAATGAGCTGCCAGAGGAAGTGGTGGAGGCTGGTATAATTACAGAATTTAAAAGGCATTTGTATGGGTATATGAATAGGAAGGGTTTGGAAGGATATGGGCCAGGCACTGGCAAATGGGACTAGATTAGATCAGGATATCTGGTCATCATGGATGAGTTGGACCGAAGGGTCTGTTTCTGTGCTGTACATCTCTATGAGTCTTTGACTGTGGCACTAAGGAGCCCTAGCAAAACTGGAATCAGGGGGCAAATGGCCTGCTGATTAGAGTCATACCTGACACATAGGAAAATGGTTGTGGTTGTTGGAGGTCAGTAATCTCAGCTCCAGGACATCTTTGCAGAAATTCCTCAGAGTAGTATCCTCGGCCCACATCACACCAATAAATTAAAAAAACTTCCCGCTGATTACTAATTCCTTATATGTATACAACCAATTCACACCCAATTAACACTTAATTAGTATATCCTTTCACTCTGTTTCTTCATTCAGTGAGTTCTCAGGTATTCTGCCAAACAATATTAAATGATAACAGAAACTCCATTCTCCTTTTAAAGTCAATCCATAAATATCTGTGGTAACTTTTATAAAGAAAAGACATGTAATATTACATTTATTTTTCTCTTTGCAAAATAATTCGATGTGTCCCACAGTTTTGTCTAATTTGCTCCTTTCTTTGCAGATGTCCACCCACTTCAATTTAAGGATTTCTCCAGGCTCCTGAATCTGTTTCAAACCTGCAATATTGGTCCTCAGTCTTTATTTAATTCATACATTTCATTAAGTGTATTGTCTCACAGTAACATAATATATATGCCACACCGAGTCTCCTTTTAGAAATTTTTCCAATACTTTCACTAAGAAAAAATTTGATATCCATTGCCTTACCACAAATAACATTTTCAGCTATTAAATACTTCTTACTTATCTTCTGATCCTTTTAGTTTCATAAGTTAAAGGGTAAATGTTACCCTTTAACTTATGAAACTAAAAGGATCAGAAGATAAGTAAGAAGTATTTAATGGCTGAAAATGGGTTCTTGAGTACAGGCGGGTTAATTTCACGCAAACCACCCCCCCCCCCACAAAAAAATTAACCCTCCTGTATTCAAGAACCCATCACAGAGATTTTCATAAGAAGCATCACTAAAACAACAAGTTTCATGGTTTTTTTATCTCACAGTGATGGAAACTTCAAACTACATTGCCTCAATTTTAAGTTTTTGAAGCTGCTGCATCTTATATGAGACCCATTTGACTAATTGCAATAGAGGTTAACATTTTCCAATAATATTGCTGATGCAAAGTGATAATTAATCCATTCTGTCTGATTTCCAAACCAATGTACTTAAAAGCCCTAGAAGCTTGACTTCCAATTTTGAATTCTGCATTCAAGCCCATTTAAGACAATGTTTTCAAATTCACAGCTCCAACCTCACAAAAAATCATTTACATGCATCATGAAGATTTTTAAATGTTGTCCCTTGTGATGCCAAGAAAACAGCCTACTTTTAACTAACAACAACCCAATTTTAATCTGTTATTAATTCTTACTAAATTCTTACAGTTTTTACTAAGAAGTATCAAACTATAGAGACATCGCTTAGGCCAAACATACATTTAACTTCCCGAGTATCCCTAATGTGTTTGGTGCCTCTTTTGGAGGTTGAAGAAACATTTCCTTCTTGAGCTGATCGCTCTGCAGAGATAGAACTTTAATAGCAATTGATCTACTCACTCAAGCATTTGTTGCTAAAAAAAATCCAAGAAAACTTTCAAAATTGCTTTTCTTGCTGTGGGTGAGCTCACTCTTATATATTGATCCCTCAGTGCTTCTTCAAAACCTTATGCCACCAGCCTTGCTTTAGTCCCATCAGGAGACATTTTTATCCATGCCAAACTCTCTCCAGCTTGGTTATATAGCATCTTTAAATATGCTATATTGGGTTTGGAGGGATATGGGCCGGGTGTTGGTAGGTGGGACTAGGTTGGGTTGGGATATCTGGTCGGCATGGATGGGTTGGACCGAAGGGTCTGTTTCCATGCTGTACATCTCTATGACTCTATGACTCTAGTTTGTTTGCAGCCCTTACTTTCCATCAGAGAGGCTTCTGCTCTTGGTGGTATTCTTAGTTTGTACTATATTTCTTGACTTTGTTAAACTCTTCCCTCTAACTTAGCTTCTATGTCTTTCTGGACTACAACTGTTTCATCTCCCTTTCCTATTAATAGGATTTCTATCAATGCTTTATGATCTTTCTGGGGTCATGTTAATTCCCAGATCCATTGTTTGCGCATACACAGCATTCTCTTGTCTTCCATCCTTTTACTTCATGTTCACAATCCTAACCTTCAGTCCCTCAATTTGTATGTTCCTCCAGCTTTTATGTTTACCAGTGACCTTCCCTGTTCTACTTATTGTGCTCACACTTCTCCAATGACTAGCCCCTTCTGGTATACAATTGACCTTGCTATCCACTTTTGGCAATTGTCCTTTGGGACAATATCGACCATCAGACCTGATCCATCCATCATCAAACAAACTGTCAATTGTGGCATTTTGATTGTCATAGTTGTGCTACATTTGGATAAGAGAGGTATTTGTTTCCTTGTTATTTTCTGTAAGTCCTTTAGAGTCTGCAAGTTTGCAGTCCATACCAAGCAAATTTGAACAATATACCTAAACCATCTAATTTCCATGCTATAAAATTATTATTAGTGAATGGTTGCATTCACATATTCCATTGTTAAAATGACTTTTTGTTACTGTAATCATGACTAATGATTATATTCACATACAATTCCCTAGTTTCATTGTTAATAAATTCCCCCCCATTATCAGTGAGAAAGTTTATTAGTGGTATATCCAGTCCTGATCCAGTTTTCCCATCACCTTACCACAATATTTTATCTTAATATATAATTGTTGACCATTGAAATCGTTTATCAAATCTACACAATGTAAACTGATTTTTCTTCCTCTTATCTCATATCTCTACATCTACAGGTGATGGTGTTCCTTCGATGTTTCTTACAAAATTGGAGTTGGGAGGTCATGTTGCGGCTGTACAGGACATTGGTCAGGCCAATTTTGGAATACTATGTGCAATTCTGGTCTTCCTGCTATTGGGAGGATGTTGGGAAACTTGAAAGAGTGCAGAAAATATTTACAAGGATGTTGCCAGGGTGGAGGCTTTGAGCTATAGGGAGAGGCTGAACAGGCTGGGGCTATTTTCCTTGGAGCTTTGGAGGCTGAGGTGTGACCTTACAAAGGCTTACAAAATCATGAGGGCCAAGGATAGGATAAATAAACAAGGTCTTTTCCCTGCAGTGGGGCAGTCCAGAGCTAGAGGGCATAGGTTTAAAGTGAGAAGAGAAACATTTAAAAGGGATCTAAGGGGCAACGTTTTCAAACAGAGGAGAGTGCATGTAGGAAATGAGCTGCCAGAGGAAGTGGTGGAGGCTGGTACAATTACAATATTTAAAAGACATCTATGAGAATAGGAAGGATTTAGAGGAAGTGGGCCAAATGTTGGCAAATGAGACTGCATTAATTTAGGATACCTGGTCATTATGGATGAGTTGGACCAAAGAGACTGTTCCATGCTGTACATCTCTATGATTCTATGACTCTAAATCTCACATTTCTCACTATGAGCTTTTTGTATTTTCCAACTTTTATTGCTGCCTCCTTTAAAGATATTTTAACATTTCTAGAACAGTCTTCTATTCATTCTCTATTTAATTTTAACACGTCTTCCAAATTTCTACTCTTTAGTGTCAATAGCACTTCTTTAATTTTTAGTGGAGAGGTTATGTTCTATTGAATAAATAAAAAAGTGTCTTAAAGATGTAAATTACAAATGCACAGATTTTCCAAACAATATAGTTTTGTAATATTTCATGTTTAGTTTCATCAGTGCTTGCTTCATCAATAGTCCACTTAATGAGAAAGGTATTTCATTGTATACCACAATCCTTACCCCAAGCTACCAATAGCCTATTTGCCATGCATGACCAAATAATGGGAAATGGAAGATTGGCCATCACAAAATTGTTGCATCTTATTGAGTGGTAGTCTATGATTCATGAATAAGGTAAAAACAATGACTGCAGATGCTGGAAACCAGATTCTGGATTAGTGGTGCTGGAAGAGCACAGCAGTTCAGGCAGCATCCAGCACCACTAATCCAGGATTCCGAAGCTCCTTGGATGCTGCCTGAACTGCTGTGCTCTTCCAGCACCACTAATCCAGAATGTGATTCATGAATACCCTGGGCTCAAATAAAAACAATGTTTAAGATGACTTCCATGACTTCCAAGTCTTGGAATCCAAGCAATACCTGCCATCCACATGAATGGCAGAGCACTTTTGGATGTACATTGGGAACATGAAGGAGGATTCTGCTTTTAGGAATACATATCTATATTTAAGGATGACGTGGAAAATTTGGAAGATGCGGAACGCATTAGATATTTTCTCGGTTAAACAGAGAACAAGATCAACTAGTTAATGTGTGTTCCATGCCTTCTGCTGTTTTACACTAAAATTCAAGTGACTTTTAGACCAGAAGCCAAATAAAGATTTAAAAGAGAGAAGAACTTATTGCTTTAGTTGCTGGAAAAGCTTGATTTTGAAAGACAAGGGAGGGGTCAATGCTAGTGGTGGCTAATAGCAACTCTTTTGTGGACTTAGGATTCTGTTTTACAGACACAAACAATCAGTAAAGAAGATACCTCTTCTGAAGCTACAAGTCTCCCTCCTGAAATGTTTTTCTTTGCAGAAGTTCCTGGGAACATGAGAGTGTTTCCAAAAATCTGTAAAGATGCAAACTATGACCAATTCACAAAGGCTAGAATCTAGGTTGATTGCATTCAGAACTATTTAATTTTAGTGGGTGGCATGGTGGCACAGTGGTTAGCGCTGCTGCCTCACAGCGCCTGAGACCTGGGTTCAATTCCCGCCTCAGGCGACTGACTGTGTGGAGTTTGCACGTTCTCCCTGTGTCTGTGTGGGTTTCCTCCAGGTGCTCTGGTTTCCTCCCACAGTCCAAAGATGTGCAGGTCAGGTGAATTGGCCATGCTAAATTGCCCGTAGTGTTAGCTATGGGTGGGTGGCAAGTCGGTGTGGACTTGTTGGCCCGAAGGGCCTGTTTCCATGCTGTAATGTAATCTAATCATAACTTAGACATTAACCAGTGTTCGCCACTTGCCTTGAGAATAAGTTTTGTTTTCAATAAAAGAAGCATTTTGATTCCTTATAGAAAATGGTGAAAAATTCTCTTTTTCATGATAGTAGTACAGAAAAAGAAGCCCTTGGCCATTTTGGTAACTGAATCAATATAGTTATATTAATGATCTGACTGATGGAATAGTGGGGCTTGATAATCAGCGTGTTCCTCCTGTCATTGTGAGGACACTGCCCTTTTAAACATGGCATCAATCAAGTAGAGTGACTGATGCCTTCTCTGATTTGCTGACTGGAAAGAACCAGAGGGTCAGAGATTCAGGTTTGCAGTGACCTTGAACATGAGCAATTTCTCCTGACCTCACTATTGCTTAAGCATCCATTCTGTCTCATTGGTTTATCAAAATATCAAGAGTTTTACCTCCCTGGTTTACTGAACTTCTGCTCCAGGCCTGATGGGTCAGAGTGCTTATGGGTGCCATGATTGCAGCCTGGAGGAAATAGACTCATGGGTCATCCCAAGGATCTGTCTTAGCCACAAACCTGTCATTTGTTACACTAATGACCTACCTCCAACCCTGTTATGGAGGTCTATCTGTATACAGGTAATGATATCTGCTGGGGCATATAGATGATTGAATTACAAATTGGACCAGTAGGTGGTTAGAGACAGTGGGTGGGGGAGTGCGGGGAGGGGGCGCTGTGGGTGCATGACAATGAATGGGTAATGGTGTCGCAAGCAATAGTGAGAATTGTGGACTATGAGCCTTGGTTGGAGGTTGTGCAGTAGCAGAGTTAAATTGAGTGAGGCAGCAGAGATTATATTGTAGCACTTACCTTAACACTGCAGAGAATTCATTGATCACCTTGCAGCACTCCTGGCCAGCCCATTTCCCAGCACCTTCCAAACACTATTGGAGAATCACAGTGTCATCTTCACCATCTCCATCATATTTCAACTCTATCTATCAAAGAGCGGGGCACACTCAGAATGTCAATGCTCACCTACATCGACAGTGGCCTCTTAAAAATGGTGCATGCAAGGGACACCGGTTTATAGGTTGGTAACCTCTGAATGGTATGTTATTCTGGGAATAGTGCTTGGTAAAATGAGGCAGAAGTCTGATGTGAGAGATGCCTAAGGGCATGGTTGGTAATTAATGCACCAAGTTTGGTAAGATAGGGCAAAAGGACTCATTGAGCCTCATAGTGAAAAACCCTCCACAAAACTGATTGAAACTCAGTCTTAGAAAATTGTGAAAAAAATTATACATCAAATGGTCTAGTCAATGCAAAACATTATATAGAGAATGTTTCCTACTTAAAAGTACAATGGAGTATTTGACCAAAAGAGACAGATATCTCATGTGAAAAATATACCATATGTAAAAACTTTGTCCTAATGCTACTCAATATATCATGGCCCAGTAGGATATTGAAGTTCTTAGAACAGAGTTGTCAATATCAGCTTGAAAAAAAAAATGATGGCCTAAGAATAAAAGCAGTGAACTGTGGTAAATGGTTAATTTTCAGACCAGATGATAATGGACAATGATATTCACCGAGGGTCAGTGAAAAGGCTACTGTTTCTTTTGAAATATATACAAACTTGGATGCTGGAAAAAAAAATAATTTTGGAGGTATAGTAAGGATAATATTGATCGACCAACATAGAACACAGTCTAACAGAATAGGAAAACAAGTGTCAGATGGATTTTAGTACAGCGAAGTGTAACATGATGCATTTTGGCAGAAAGAATACAGAAAGGCAAGAAAGACAAAATGACATGGTTCTAAAGAGTGTCCAGGTGCAAAGGGACCTGTGTATTTGCAAAGATAGGACTTTGAAGAGATTTTCTAACAGATCATAAATAGAGAAAGATATTCTGTTATCCTAAACCCTCATAAAGCTCCCTTTAAGCCACAGATGGAATATCTGACCACCAATGCTTCCTCCAATTTTCTTTCCTGAAGTGTGAGCACCTGAGCTTGGGTACGGCAATGACTTCTGGAACCAGAAGCCAATGGCACAGTTGACATGCTGACACCAATCGCCATACGTGGAACCTCGGAGTGACTGCTCAGCCACAAAGCTTAGGAGGAACAGTGCTGATCACTTAAAAATGTGAAGGTCCTTGAGAGGATGTAAAGGAGATTTACCAGAATGGTCTCAGGAATAAGTGAATTTAGCTGCAATATAAAGTTGAAAAATCTGTGGCTGTTCTCCTTTGATTGAAAGAAAGGTTGAGATATATTTGATAGTTGTATACAAGATTATTACAAGTATAGATATTCTTGACAAAGAGAAGTTGTTTCCATTAGCTGATGGTATAAGGCAAAAAAGCTTGCAGGGTAATGATGGTAGACCACTGGAACTGATTAGGTTATTCCAAAGAAGATTGACAGGGTTTCAGTGCCTCTTTCTGTGCCATTATGATGTTATGATTCCATGACTGCTACTGAGGTTTAGTTTATTTCCAGCTGTGTACATCAGTTGCTTGCCGGTATAGCGATCTAGTACAATATCTTTCATCATGAAAGTGTCATTTATCTTGTTCAGGTCAACAGAGGAGTTATTTGCTTTGGTCTTATTCAATGGCTGCTATTTATTTACTAAACTCTGAGGAAAAGCTCCAATAATCTATGATTATTTAAATTGTGCTCCATGTCAAGAATGTTTTACACTCAGAATGCACATTCCAACATATTCATTTCACCAGTAGAAGTGTGATGAGACAGATTTCTATATGCTCATCTCTGCAGAGAGGTTGGGTCACTGACATTTGTCCAACCAGCAGTATGTACATACACCTATAGAAACCTAAAAAACAAGTCTGGTAGAGCAACAAATTTCAGTGAGAGCAAGTTGGGAAATATCTCAACAGAAATGAATCAGAGAAGGAGTATGCTTTTTGAGACTGGGGACAAGAATCCAAACATTTTGAAACTTATGATGGAAGGAAGTGATTCTAACAGATGAAAATAATTGAATGAATCAGAAAATCACATTATTGTTACAGTGCAGAAGGAGGCCATTCATCCCATTGGCACTAAGTAATTGTCCCTGCATGAATTCTATCTTCTGTCTTTTCCCCATATCCTTTCACACCATTTCTATCCAAATAAAGATCTAATACCTTCTTGAATGCCTCAATTGAATCTGCCTCAATCACATTTCCAGGTCGTACATTCTATACTCTACTACTTACTGTGTGAAAAGGTTTCTCACATTACCCTTGCTACCCTTGAATGAATAGCAACTTCAAGATCCTCTACAAATGTTTCATATATAGATCAGTGCCTTTATTGTTGAAGCAATGATTATTTTGCCTTCAGGGCTTTAGCAAACATATCTTAGGGCTTGCAGGATATCTGATGTACCTTCTCACAATGTTGCAAGAGTATTGATTTGGAGATGCAAGAATATTGGTCATTCAAATAGGTCTGTACTCTTCCCAGTATCCGGTTCCTGCTTCTAATTAGCAGGACAGCAGATGACAGCAACATGTGGGAGGTTTTTGTCCAGTACATCCATAATCTAGAATAAGACAAAAACACCAGACTCTTGAGGTGTCCAGCCAGATGTAAAAATTTCTCACTATTACATTCCATAACTTGACAGCTTTGAGGGAAGGTTCAGCTCTAACACAAAAGGTTCACTAGTCAAAATCCTGGAAGTCTCTTTATAATAGTACTTTCTAATTGTTGTGTGTTTCCCTACACCATAAGGACTGCAGTGATTCAAGAAAGCAACACATTACCACATTCCCAAGGGCAATTAGAGAAGGGCAATAAATACTGGCATAACTAGAGTTTCCCACACCCCATTATTGAATAAAAGAAAGTATAATGTTCAGATACCATTCATGCAGCAGAAGCATGCTTTTTGTTGGTATTTGAAATACATCCTTAAAATTTAAGGATCATATTTACTGGAAAATTGAACTATTTAGATAAATGGATTAAAAGGCTTTGCCAAGGTTTTGAAGGGACATCATGCACGTTCTTTGAATTGTTCAGCAGTAATATGATCTGTGACTCACTTGCTTTTCACTGAAAGAGGGTCACTTAGCTCAGCTAACTGGTCAGCTGGTTTGTAATAGAAAATGACTTCAACAGCAGGGCTTGAAATCTTCTATCAGCTGAGGTCAATATGAAGGCCCCACCTTCTCAATCTTGTCTTTCACTTGAAGTGTGATGACCCTGAAGTTAAACTGTCACCAGTTGTCTCTAGTTTGAGAGCAGCCCTCAGGTTCTCTGTGATGATGGCAACTTTTACCTGTCTGAAAAGTTAAGTGAGTTTGGGAAGAAGACAAGGAAAGCCTTTACGAAGCCTTTTGGTAACCTGAGAAAGTTCCCAAAAATAAGTATCTCTAACTATTCCATAAACCCAAAAGCTGAACAGCTCTTATTCCTTTTCAAAAACCTAAATCTAATGGGCATTCCATCTGAACTGATGTCTGATCTGAACAATTTCCATCTCTCTTTGTCAAACAGCTTTTGATCTCATTGGCAGGAAGTTGTGAGAAATTATTCTATTTTAATCTTTGAGTTCTAAACTTTGGCCCAAAGTGGTGTTTTACCATTTTTTGCTTAAATTTGTATAAACTTGTTTGTCATGATAATGTTATTGTTTTGCATTAAGATGATATAGTTTATTTTTTGGTTACAGTTTTATTGTTAACCTTTTTTTCATTTACTTAAAGAATACATTTTGTTTATAATGAACAAGTTATTTTTCAGTTTATTAAAAAAACCCTGATGAAAGTCTCTTTTAACTGGAAAATAGTCATAAATGGAAACAATTTGCCATTTTAGTTATTAAGCCAAAATGATTACAGTAATGCTATGGCTCATTGAGTAGTGGGGCTTTATTACCATTGCACTGTTCCCTTTAGCGTCATAACAATGCCACTTAAAAGAAGTACAGGAGTAAGGTCGAATGGCTGCTCTGGGCCATGTTCAGGTGAGGAAATGCAGTTTGCACAAAAGACTCCTGGGACATGGCGGTGCAGAAGCTGATCACTACAACTCCCAGCATACCCAGGGAATGAGACTCAATCACAGAGAGCAGAGTACTTGCATGAAAGATGGCTTAATGCAATATTTCAGCAAAATCCTGTCTACAGGCCTTGGGATTTGGTTTGAAAGTTGCCTGCATGACTGAGAGTGCAGCACGAAAACAGGACCTGGGGAGATAGAAAGCAAACACGGTTGACAGTTGGGAGCAGACAATGAAAAGATTTGGAAGCAGTTGATAGCTCTATGTTGCTGTGATTTAGGTATGCCCAGTGATTGCTCAGTGCTGCTGAGGATTTAGAGTTCAGAGAATCCCTGAAGCGGTGGTTGCTTAGAATAAATGGCAATTAGAGTTTAGAGAAGCCCAGAAGCAGTTATTAGTTCAGCAAAACTGAGCTGGGATCAGACCAGTAAGTAAAGTACCCTTGTAAACCCAGTGGAAGAAGAGATTGAATGGATGAGAGATAAGCACATGTTAGGACAGTCGGAGTTGGAATCCTGTTGCATTACAACTCATTGTTTGCTAAAGAAGTAAGAAGGCCTTCAGGTTGGGTTGAAGTGACCGTCGAAGGGAAATCAGTGGCCATATATCTGAAGTAGAGAAGCTGAGGTCCTTCGTGAGGAAGAAGTATTTTTATGATTCACAGTGATCAATGGCAGCTGGATGGACTGCTGAGAGAATTTGAATGTTCTGTTTTGGTTGCTTCAGCTATTCAGTAGCAATCACAATTTGCCTGTTAATTCTTACTTCATGATAATTCTAGATGTGAGTGTGTAGATTAGACAAAACTTAGTATTTTTACCTGTGATTCTTATGTATTTAAAAAAATCCATGTTTGTTTAAGAACATGGAAGCTTGTAGCTATATTCCCAAAGTGAGTAAATGGGGTTTCTAAATTGGTCAGGAGAAAGTGAAAACTGCAGATGCTGGAGATCAGAGCTGAAAAATGTGTTGCTGGAAAAGCGCAGCAAGTCAGGCAGCATCCAAGGAGCAGGAGAATCGACGTTTCAGGCATAAGCCCTTCTTCTGCCCGAAACGTCGATTCTCCTGCTCCTTGGATGCTGCCTGACCTGCTGCGCTTTTCCAGCAAGACATTTTTCAGTTCGTTTCTAAATTTTTACTTTCAATAAAAGTTACAATCTGTCTAGGGACCAGTAACAAGAGGATGAAGGTGAAATTGAAATGGGTAGACATGTCAATATATCTAAATAATTTTGAATGTGTTTTGTACCAGAACCTTACAGGCACGCGGCAAACTATAATGTGTTCACGACTGGTCTGAGTAAAAGATAAATCGGCACTCAAATCGTGAATTTTGTTTTCTGGCCTGGGTTCTTTCAGTGATTGACACATATAAATATGATTAGTGTGACGAGTGAATAACTGGAGGTTTTATATAGATTGTCATGGTCATTGTGCAAGTGCACTGGGACTATTTGGAGCATTCGTCACTGAAAATGTCACAAATAAGTTTGTTTTACTCCTGTTGACTATGATTCTTTTGTATTGTCTTCATCTCTCTGATTTTCTGCCTCAAGTGATTCAGCTTCTGACTCTCCTCCTCTTCAAATGTGTCAATCTGTAGGCCTATCTACAGTGTTAAAAACATTGTGCAGGATACAGGCAGCTTTCAACACAATGTTAGGAACGTACTGCCAAATGCTTCTGATCTATCCAAGTACCAGAATCTTCATTTTAGAAAACAGAGTTTCTCAGTTCCAATGCATCAACAAGTTGAATTTCATTCACATGAAATACATGTACCGCAAATTCTTTTGATGTCAAAATTACACAACTCTGTGCTTCTGTGGTATCCTGCTGTACTTCATAATATTGCTAACCACTGGACCCAGAAAAGAAATTAAGTCAAGCTTTTTCAGGAAGAAAAAGTGTCTGACAAGATAAGTGAGAAGCCAATTTGGTGTGAAAATCTCCCAGATGACAAGAAGCCTTCAGCTATGACAAGCTTACTTAGTCAGCTAATGCTGAAAGAGGAAAATAAAAAGAACAACATAGAGAAGAAGAAAGGAGACAACAACAACCAATTAATAGTTGAACAAATGAAATTTTACAACTTGCAAACAAATAGATACAAAAGTAATAGTATTGTTGATGTGGAAAATTTGTAATTAAATCCGAAAATCCTGGAGATAAGCAACAAATCAGCAGCATCTATATAGAAAAGAGGAAGGTAAGCTTGATAGACAGATGACTGCCACAGAGATATATAAACAGGGAGACCAACAGGAAAGGAAATAGTTATAAATGATTAGAGATGGTAGGCAGATTGTGAAAAGAAAAGACCATTAATGCATGATTAATGCCTTGTCAGCTTTGATTGGATAGTCCTTGATGCAATCATGGGCAATTAATCTTGCTACTTTTGACAGCAAGACTCAAGTTGCTTTTGTAAGAGTAGCTTCAAACAAATTTTCCATGATGTCAAAACTTTAAGTCCTAAACATCATAAAACTTAGGATTTAACATCTTAACCTCAAGAAATAAACAAAAATTAATGTGGAAAGAATTACAAAATTGACTGTGAACTCCAAAAGCATAAGAGTTTACATTTAGCCCATCTGTGGAAGAATGTCCACAAATCCAGTGGGATCAGGATAATTTCAGTTCCAAACTCACGAGTGCATTTCCTGTATTTATTTTGGAATAGTTTGATTTTATTTTTAAAATGTTGCTTATAATTTAGCACTGGAATGATTTTCTTGACTGTCCATTATTTCAGATTCCTGAGGTGTACTACTGGTGGCTTGGGCATCTGTCAGTAGAAAACAAATGGACTGTCAATTGTCCTTAAAGGTTTTGGTAAGAATCAGTGGCACAGGTTATAAGCACATAATTGCTTGTATCACTAGCACATAGATTTTAGAGCATTTATTTAGGGAATGTGCACATTGCTAACGGGGCCAGCACTTAGTCCCCATCTCTAGTTGCCCTTGAGAAGGTGTTGGTGAATTGTCTTCTTCAACTACTGTAGTCAACAGGATATTTAATAATTCTGTAAAGGAGGGGATTTCTGAATGTTGACCCAGCAACACTGAAGGAACAGTAGTATATTTCCATGTCTGGATGGTAAGTGGCCTGGGAAAAGAACTTGCAGGTAGTATTTCTATGTAGCTGCTTTCCCAGTCCTTTTAACTGATAGTGGTCATGTGTTTAGTGTTGTCTAAGGATCCTTGGTGAATTTCTGCACCAGCTGTAGATGGTGCATACTCCTGCTTCATGCGTCAGTGGTGGAAGGAGTGAATATTTGTGGATGTGATGCCAATCAATCGAGCTACTTATCCTGGATGGTGTCAAACTTCTTGAGTGTTGGTGTTGCACCCATCCATACAAGTGGGGAGTATTCCATCACACTCCTGACTTGTGCCTTTTAGAAGATGGACAGGCTTTGGAAGGTCAGGAGGTGGGTTAAACACTGCTGGGTTCCTAGCCTCTGATCTGCTCTTGTAGGAACAGTTTGTTATCAATGGTAAACTCTAGGATGTTGGAAATGCTAGATTCAGTCATGATAATGTCATTGAATATCATGGAGCAATGATTAGATACTGTCTTGATGGAGATGGCCATTACCTGATGCTTGTGTGACATCAATGTCAATTGTCACTTGCCAGTTCAAACCTAGATATTGTACAGGTCTTGTAAAAATCAGCAGCAAAGACCCCACTTTTGATCTTATGGTGGAGAGGTCATTGATGAAGCAGTTGAATTTGATGGTCATGGGGCACAACCTGAGGGATCCCTGCAGATATGTCCTGGGGCTGAAATAAAACAAAGAACTGCAGATGCTGGATATCTGAAATTAAAAGAGAAATTGCTGGTGAAACTCAACTGGTCTGCCAGCATCTGTGGAAAGAAAGCAGAGTTACGTTTTGAGTCTTGTTCTGATGAAGAGTCAATGGACTTGAACCGTTAACTCTGCCTTTTTCCCATAAATGCTGCCAGACTTGCATATTTTCACCAGCTTTATTGCTTCTGTCCTGGAGCTGAGATGACTAACCTCCAACAACTATAATATCTTCCTTTATGCTAGGTACGAATAGAGTCAGAAAGTCATGCAGCATGGAAACAGACCCTTTGGTCCAACTCATCCATGCCGACCAGACATCCCAACCTGACCCAGTCTCATTTGCTAGTATTTGGTCCATATCCCTCTAAAGCTTTCTTACTCATATTGCAATACAGATGTCTTTTAAATGTTGTAATTTTACCTGCCTCTACCACTGTCTCTGTCAGCTCATTCTATACATGTATCACCCTCTGCATGATAAAGTTGGCCCTTAGGTCCTTTTTAAATCTTTCCCCTCTCACTTTAAATCTATGTCCTCAATTTTGAACTATCCCAGCCTACGAAAAAGACCTTGACTATTCACCCTATCCATGCCCCTCATGATTATATAAGGTCACCCCTTAGTCTCCGATGCTCAAAGGAAAATGGCCCCAGCCTAGTCAGCCTCTCTCAATAGCTCAAACCCTCCAGTCCTGGCAACATCCGTGTAAATCCTTTTCTGCATCCTCTCAAGTTTAACAGCATCCTTCCAATAGCAGGGAGAAAAGATTTGTACACAGTATTCCAACATCCTCATCAATATCCTGTACAACCATAACATTATATCCCAAATCCTATACTCAATGTTATGACCACTGAAGGCAAGCATACCAAATGCCACCTACACAACCTGTCTGCCTGTGACCCCAGTTTCAAGTAACTATCCATTTGCACCCCTAGGTTTCTTTGTTCGGCAATACTCCCCAGGCCCTATCATTAACTGTGTAAGTTTTTCCCTGGTTTGTCTTACCAAAATGCAATACCTCATTTTTATCTAAATGAAACTCCATTTGCCACTCCTCAACCCATCTGATCAAGGTCCTGTTGTACTCTGAAATAATCTTCTTCACTGTCCACTGCAAAACTTATTTTGATATCATATTCAAACTTACTAACAACTGCTATATTCACATCCAAATCATTTTTATACATGACAAAAAGCTGTGGATCCAGCACTGATCCTTTTGGCACACCATTGATCACAGGCCTCCAGTCCACAAAGCAACCCTCCACTATCACCCTCTGTCTTCTACCTTCAAGCCGATTTTGTATCTAATTGGCTCGTTCTCTCTGGATCACATGTGATCTAACTTTACTAACCTGTCTAACATATGGATCCTTATCCAATGCTTTGTTGAATCCACAGAGATAATGTCTACCGCTCTATATTAATCTTTTTTGTCACTTCTTCAAAAAACTCAGTCAAGTTAGAATCCCTACAGTGTGGAAACAGGCCCTTCGGCCCAACAAGTCCACACTGACCATCTAAAAAATCTCCCACCCAAACCCATTACTCTATATTTACCACTGACTAATACATCGAACCTACACATCTTTGAATTGTGGGAGGAAACTGGAGCACCCGGAGGAAGCCCATGCAGAGACAGGGAGAATGTGCAAACTCCACACAGACAGTCGCCCGAGGTTGGAATCGAACCCAGGTCCCTGGCGCTGTGAGGCAGCATGCTAACCACTGCAGCACCGCGCCACCCACAAAATCTTATCTGTAAGAATCTTCATAGAATCCCTACAGTGTGGAATCAGGCCATTTGGCTCATCAAGTCACACTATGCCTCTGAAGAGCATCCCACTCAGATCCAACACCCCTACCCTATCCTTGTAACCCTGCATTTCCTATGGCTAATCCACCAAATCTACACATCTTCAGACTATGGGAGGAAACCAGAGCAAACACACACAGACACGGGGAGAATGTGCAAACTCCACACAGACAGTGACCACAGATAAAATTTAATCTGGTTCCCTGGAACTATGAGGTATTAGTGCATACTACTGAGCCACTATTTTGTCGCCATAGTCTTACCAGACCAGAGGGGCTGCTTTCTCATTGGAGAGAGAAATCACTGGTGGTGATTTAATGTGAGGGCCACGGACCTCAGACAAGGGAAGAAGTTGAGAGTCCTTCATGGTAACCTCAAACTGGTGATGGGAATTGAACCCACACTGTTGGCATCACACTGCTCTGCAAACCCGCGATCCAGCCAACTGTGTTAATGAGACATGGTTTTCCACACACAAAGCCATGCTGACTATCCTTAATCAGTCCTTGCCTTTCCAAATACAAGTAAATCCTGTCACTCAGAATTTCCTCCAACAAGGATGACATGGTAGCTCAGTGGTTAGCACTGCTGCCTCACAGTATTGGGGACCCGTGTTCAATTCCCGCCTCAGGTGACTGTCTGTGTGGAGTTTGCACATTCTCCCCATGTCTGTGTGGATTTCCACCCACAATCCAAAGATATGTAGGTCAGGTGAATTGGCCATGCTAAATTGCCCCATAGTGTTAGGTGCATTAGTCAGGGGTAAATGTACGGTAGGGACAGGCATCTGGGTAGGTTACTCTTCAGAGGGTCAATTGGGCTGATCGGGCCTGTTTCCATACTGTAGATAATCTAATCTAAATCAAAACTCAAAACTGTCATAAGGTCAACTGTCTATAGTTCTCTGGCTTTTACCTATAGCCTTTCTTAAATAATGACACCACATTAGCCACATCAGCACCTCACACCTGATACAAATATCTCAGCAAGGTGCCCAGCAATCTCTTCCCTAGCTTCCCACAAAATTCTAGGAAACACCTGATCAGGTCCCAGGGATTTATCTACCTTTATGCGTTTTAAGACCTTCAGCACCTCCTTTTCTGTTATATGAATTCTTTTCAAGACATCTTTTAAAGAATCTAACCAGCAAAGGATTTTCCCAAATTTCCATCGACTGCAGTCTTGTTAAAAGTTCTTGATGCCACATTCTGTGAAATCCAGCATTACTATCAAGCGTACCTTCAGCGTATCTTTGGTATTCAGCTCTTTTGTCTGTGTTTGAACCAAAGCTGTAATGTGGCCAGGAGCTAAGTATCCCTGATATAACTCAAACTGAGTTTCAGTGAGTAAGTTATTGCTAAGCTAGTGATGTTTGGTAGCACATTGATGACACTTTACATCACGTTATTGATGATTGAGAATAGAATGATGGGGCGATAATTGGCCAGCTTGGATTTGTCCTGCTTTTTGTGAACAGAACATACTTGGCCAATTTTTCATATTGTTGAGTAGATGACAGTGTTTTAGCTGTACTAGAACTACTTGGCTAAGGATGCAGCAGGTTCAGATCCATAAATTATCAAGTGATTCAAGCTATTTGTTAATATCACATGGAGTGCATCAAATTGTCTGAAGACTGGTATCTATGCTGTTGAGGACCGCTAGAGGAGGCCAAATTGGATCATCCAATGATTATTGTAAATACTGCTGCACTGATGTACTGGGCCTTCAAATTATGGAAAATTGGGATATTTGGGAAGCCTCCTCCTGTGCACCATCATTTAACTGTCCACCATCATTCACAACTCGTTGTGGCAGAACTCAAGAGTTTAGATCAGATTCATTTGCTTTGGAATTGCTTAGCTCTGTCTGCTACTTGCTGCTTCTGATGATGGTTCTGTAGCTTCACCAAGTTGATACCTTATCTCTTAGGTATGCCTCATGCTGCCCCTGGCATGCCCTCTTGCATTCTTCTTTGAAGGAGGGTTGATTCCCTGGCTTGATGACAGTGATAGAACGGATGATATTCCAGACCTTGAGACCACTGCGGATTATGCTGGAATACAATTTCTCTGCTGGTGATAATCCACAGTGTCTCATTAATGCCCAGCTTTGAGTTGTGAGATCTGGTTCACAATACAATGGAGAGTATTCACAATGTGAAGACAGGACTTCATCTCCACAAGGACTGTACTGAGGTGACTCCTACTGATACTATCACGGACAGATACTATCATGCAAAGATGAGGTCAAATATGTTTTTCCATCACCACTTGCTGTAGATTTAACTCAAAAAGAGTATCTAAGCCTTTTTATTGCTGGTTCAAATGAATGTTTAGACTATTCCTCCTCTTACCTTCTTATCATTGTGCTTGTTCTTGCTCCACTGGAATTGTTGATCCTCTCCTTCCCTATCATTGGAGCCAAATCACCTTTATTCATTCCTCATGTTTACTCTGCTTCTTGTCCTCCTTTTATTGAAACAAAATATTTGAGGTTGTGCTGGCTTTCAATTTGCCCTGTTTTCAGGTGAGCTCATTCTAACTCACAGTCCATTTCCGCCTGAGTTATTGTTTTTAGTGAAGAAAGTAGAGAAAAACAGACATAATAGTTTAACTTGCTCCAATTGCAAAATGTAATTTAATTTCTTTGCAATTACTGCAGTTCCAAACATTTCCATGAATTTAATTCCAAGTACTGCATTAAAATAATGTAACACTAATAGCTTTGTTACACATATGGGAAGAAGCAATGATGCCTGAGAAAATAATTTGTACTGCTTCATGAAGAATCACAATGCATCACTAAAATTTAGACACATTCTACATTGCAAATTCTGTCATGCATTAAAATAATTAATTTAACTTGTTATTGATTTAAGACTTCCATGATCATAAAACCTGGTTAGAATTTCACTATTCAGTACATTGTGTTATTTAGATGTGACTCCTAATTGTTGACTGAATTAATAATTTCATGCTGTTTTAAACACATATTGTGGATGTAGCATTCCAAATATAGGGTCTAAACTCTTCTTACAGAAAATAATCCCCACAATCAAATGTTCAAGAAATAAATCAAAGGTAAGAAGAATTACATCAAGTAATCAAATACTCCCAAGCTTTGATATAAGAAACGGGAATATATTAACACACATTCACACTGATAAGGCCATCCATCATCTTGTGTGAGACTACCACTGTGCTTAATAGGAGAGAATTATATTTGATCTAACAGTTCAAAACCTGATGCCCATGAGGACTTTCTGTCTACCAGCCAGAGCTTGTTGTATTCCACTTTATCGCCCAGCCTTTCTCTCACTCTACCATTACCATAAAGCCAAGGGACCAACCTTGATTCAAGAAGGAGAGTTGGTGAGCATAACAAAAGAAATATGAGGCATACCAGAAAAATGAGGTACCAATTAGATTGATGAAAAAGACTACAAACATGCTAAACAGTGGAAGCAGAATGTGATAGATAAAAGTGAAATAATCCCACAAAAAAATGGATCAGGTAAAGTTTTTCCAGTCTAGTCACATCCAGTTGTGAATGGTGATGTGCAGATAAACAGCTAGTGGGTTAAAGAGGCTCAGCAAACATTCCCATCCTCAACAACAGCAGAGCAAAAGACAAGGCTAATGAGTTTCTATTGATCTTCAACCAGACCATGATCAATCATGGCCTCAGCCTGAGATCCCTAACATCACTGATGGCAAATGAATTCACTCCACAAAATTTTAAGAAATAGCTGAGCACACCAGATTAAGCAAATGCTTTGAGCCCCAATAACAGTGCAAAATTGAAAACTTGCTCTGCAGAGCTGGCCAATTTGGTATCTCCATTGTGAGCTGCAGTTTAGCCTATAGCTCTGATGATTTTCCATCTGAGGTCTTCAAAGATTATGGACTTTTACACATATCAAGACTCCATGTACTCATCCTGCCTTTTAGGTTGGAGAAAGGGAATCCCCCCCAGACTTAAGCAATGTGACCATTCGAACTATCTTTACAAAGGCAGGAAGATCATGCTGGGAATCTGTCATGGTATTTCGTAGATGTACATAGCAAGAAAAATCAAGACATGCATTCTCCTGATTAGTCTAAATCCTGTCACAGCAAAACTGTGATTTTAGACCTTCCACTGAAAAATCTGACGAATTCTCTGTGTCAGAAAAGTCCAAGGAAAATGGCACCAACTCCATTCTATTTATCAACCTAGTCAAAGTACTTGATTCAGTAAATTGTATAGCTCTGTGTATTTTCTCCAGAAATCTCGGTGTCCAAAGAAAATCATAACAGTCTTGCAACAGTATCATGATGATGTGACTGCAAATATCTTGAATGGGAAATCTGAAATGGATGCCTTCAAAATCTGCACTGGTGTCAAGCCAGGCTGTGTGATAGCCTCCATAATGTTTAAAATCGACCTGACAATGGTTATTCATCTCGAGGCTCAGTCACCCTCTAGTAAGAATGTTATAATACCACCTGGAGAGAAAACCCTTAAACCTCAGTAGCTTCAGTGTAAAAACTAAACTTACCACTATAGACATAAATGGTTTATAGTATATAGATGAGTGGTGCCCACTCTGCAATACATTTACAATGTTTTATCTCATTATTTCTGAATGTAAGTAACTTGACTTGTCCTTGAATGTTGACAAAACAAAACAGATATATCAGCCCATACATGGTCAGTCAAATAAATCATCTCCCATATATGTTGCAGCAGAAACTGTGGGGTACATTGAACACTATCCATACCATGCATGCCACTCTCTCAAAAGGTCACTATTGACAAGGAGATACTTATACCAATGAGCATTTGACAATGAAAGCCTCCAAAAGTAAATAGAAATCCTTGGCTACAGCGCATTCATTATCACCAAACTCCTATATTTCCATGAGACTGGACTGTGCAGCAGCCATAAATAAGAACATGAGGTAAATTCCACCAGCTATGCCTGTGCCACATTCTGTAGATTCAATGGGATGACCATCAGGCAAACAATCCTTCTTTATACAGATCTTTCTTGTCATTCTAGGCGATGACAAATAAGATGCTGCAAATAAGTTCTGAAGGTTTCCTTGAAACACAGCAGCATTCACATTAATGACTGGGAGGAATATGCTATAAATCATTCGAAATGTCAAAACCTCTCCATCAAGTTGCACAATGCTTTGAGGTCAAAGCCTTGACAATAAGTCACAATGGTAGTAGAGAGGAAATAAAAGTAAACAAATCCTAGACTCTGGGTCCCATTTCATCAGGACATGCCCCGTTTCATGTGTCCAAAGTTCTATAGGTATATGATTGGCTTATTCAGTCACATGAAGACCACATCAGAAACTATCTATTATTAAATCTTGTCTTCTAACTAAATATAGGCAAGGCTGAGCACAAGGCTTCACACAGAACCAGCCCAGTAGACTCCACTGTCAAGTATCTACATCACTGCTCATGTAGTCTGCCTACTAACATATTCAAAAACAGCCCTTTACACTACATTTTTTCCCAATCTCTAATTCTATTTAATGCAGTTTTTATATTATTCCACAATCTTCCTCTATGACCCTGTCTTTATCTCTAGTTCCATAGAATAACCACTGTTGTGGATTAACAATTTCCCTGATTTTGATCTCAGCTCCCTTAGAGGAGGTACGAAAACAGGTTCTCTGCATTTTTCTCTTGAATTTGGTGGAGTATTGTACTGTTTTTCCTAAACTTGGCCTTCCTCTTATACCATTCTTCTTCCCAGAAAGGAAGGTATCATCAATGATTTTCACTGTTCCTATCCATGGATTACAGAGGTGATGCAATTCAAAATTATTTCTTCCAGTGATGTTGAGGTCTATGTTAACCAAACAGAACTTTGCACTCTGGTGTAACACATTGCAATAACTAATTGTCCCTGAAGTAATCTTCAAAGTATCTTGAGTCTAAATATGATCAATCTCTCATCATAAATCAGCAAGTCATCCATGACACTGTGACTATTCCTTCAGAATGGGATTATTTGCGACATATTCAGCCATCCTTTCATACAGTGCCCACAAATTTAAGCATATCCTTCATTTGCATTTGAGCCTTGAAAATTTCACTTAAACTATTGCTAGTAGATTTTTTACAGTGTGAGATATTGGACTTCACATCTTTGACAACATTTGTACCCTCTTGTGTTGGCTTTACAAAATGAGTGAACAATTCATCTGCTGTAGTTTCCTTGAACATACTCAGTTGTAGCATCAAATCTCAGCAATCCTAAACAAAATATCTGCACTATAGGCAGGATTATTGCTAATTCTTTAGCATTTAACAATGTAATCAATATTTTGTGGTCCATCCCAATGGTACACTTAATACATAATCTGCTCATTTACTCATCTCGCTGCCAATAACTTTTCAGTTACTGTATCTTTCAACTGTATGATTCCTGGATTTAAAAGATTTTAAAGGCCTGGATGAATATTACACTGGCCTGCATTTGACATCTTTCTGAATTTGAAAACGTGTAAGCATTGATTTGATGATGCATCTTCAACAAATTGTATCAGTATTTCTGGGTCATAATTATGCTAATTAGCTGGTGAAATGAACATCTATTACTTTTATCAAAGGACTGTGTTGATTTTCTTCCTAGCACCATGCTTTGTTTTGCAAAGAATTGCAAGATTCAATTACATGTGTCAAATTAAGTAAGAACTTTTCCGCTTGATTCTCCATCTCCACATATTGCTGAAACATTGTAGCATTATGAGTTGGAAGAAAATCTTTGCTTGCTTTCTTTATTGAGGATCAGTCTTGATACCTTATGTATGAATGATGTGCCCTAGAAATTTGATGGTTTGTTCTGGGAACTCACATTTGTTTTTGCTGTTAACTTGTGCTTTTTGCAGACCTTGCAGTATTGGTTTCACTCTATCATCAGGCTCTGATGCAGAGGAACTATGAATCAGGGTGTCATCCATATGGTAAATTACCTTTCAAAACCTTCTACAATACTTATTATCATTCTCAGAAAATATCTGGCATTGATGTAATATCACAGGACAATTGATTGAAGGAATAACTCCCAAATGGTGTGCCTAATGTTGTTTGTTTTAATCAGTAGTAATTGCCAAAAGCCACTGTTTACATCTAATTTGGTAAAAATTACACTTTTTGCGAGCTTTAACCATTTCTTATCCGTAGAGGTGATTTGCTGAATTGCCTTTTCCAATCTTTGTTTAACTGTACGAGGTCAACAGAGATTTTCAGTTGGCTCCAGACAAGAACCATATCTAAACACCAATTTGCAGGTTTTGTTAAAGGTGAGAATATTCCCTAATGTTCCTAGACTTCAATTTCTTGCTTCACATTCTGTGAAAGTGGATGAGAACGTGCCTTGGGATGAACAAACCTACTTAAGCTGTTTTCAGTTTCCCAAAAACTTCTGATTAATATTGAAACATCTGTTCTGAATTTAGTTGATTTGTCTTGCTTTTCATTTCTTCTATTTTATAGATGAGTTGAACATGTATGACAATCTTTTGGCCTATTACAGAGCATTCTTTTAACACTCTTGATGACATACAAGGTTTCTGAGATTTCCTTTTCTTCTCACTGAAGGGTAGCAGTCAACTGTTCCTTAATGTTGAGTTGATTGCTTTCGGGTGCATGGAGTTGGTTGAAAGCTATTGTAAATCTCGTCTTAGCTGAAGTAAATGAAACCCCTTCTCCAGTACCCAGTTTGAAGGTTTTTTCATGTCCATTCACCATTACTGCTACATTC
This sequence comes from Chiloscyllium plagiosum, assembly GCF_004010195.1. NCBI lineage: Eukaryota > Metazoa > Chordata > Chondrichthyes > Orectolobiformes > Hemiscylliidae > Chiloscyllium > Chiloscyllium plagiosum. The sequence goes on along the minus strand of NC_057713.1, from coordinate 55,628,268 downwards.
GATTTCGATTCCATTGAATCCTGTCATTTCTCTCAGAATAACATTTCATTGCCTTTAATATTTTCAATTTCTTGAAAGCTAATTGAATTTAATAGGTTCATCTTTTATTGTTTGCAGTGGGAGCTTTTTGCGGTGGCATACAATTTCAACAATATTCTCCCTTCTTGTAGCAATAGTATTCCACATTTGAGGTGGGATAATCTTCGCAATGATGCAGCTTTTTCTCTGCCACAGCAAGAATGCTGTATGATAACTGCTACTGTGCTCTATTCACATTTTCCTGGCTTTTGTGTGGGTGCACTGCCACCTCAGTGCCCCACAGTAATTTTTCTCTATGTCATTTCAAATCAATACCCAATTTTTCTTTCTCCCTTTTGTCTTATTATTAACAGCATAGCCTTTGATAGCTTTAAATCCTCCCATATCTGAATAAAATCTCACCCAAAGATCCCCAGTGCAATGGTGCAATCCTGAATGAATTAGCCCTTCAGGATTCCACATTTGCAATTCTCAACTTGTCAATATCAATGGTTAATGAATCTATCTCAGTTGTTGAGTGTGACTATTGAATTTTTCTTTTTCTATCATTGTGTTTCTACTTAGGCTGAAAAATGTCTAACAAACAAGCTGTTTGTATTATTATCTATGGCACAGAAAATAATTCTTCATGAGTTTGCTTCATAGCCCCAAAATTATTCTGTACCTCATAACCCTTCAATACCAAAAACATCTCAGCTTGATTCAAGTTTTCAGCTCTTCAAAGTATCCAGTCAGATTAAGAGTTGCTTCATTGCTTCCCTTCTGTCTAGCCATTTCCCATTTAGTCCTTTGTTGCCAGTTCTTTTGCTTGCTGCTCTCAATTGTGTAGGTTTTCCCATTACTTACTGTCTTTCTGGGATTTTCATTCATTGCTTCTTCCATTGTATTTACCACAATTGTTAACTTCTGTTCTTACCATATTTTAACCAATGTTTTTTGCATTGCTACAATCTGTTATCATCATGGTGACACTTGGTTTAGGTTATGTCATTGGTTACAATCAATAGAGCCTGTGGGAAACCTTATTTCTATTAAACATTATTGTATAACTATATAGAAGGCAAGGCTTAGTTCATGGTTTCATATTTAACCAGCTGTCAGTGAACTCAGTGAACTGGAAAGCCCAGCATATCATTGCAAAAAACAAGGCTGAAGCTTTAGCTAACATCTTCAGCTAGAAGTATCTCCTTCTGAGGACGTAGCATCACAGATGCCAGCCTTCAGCCAATTCTATTCAGTCCAAATGATAGCAAGAAACAGCTAAAGCCATTGGATACTGCAAAGGCTATGGGTCCTGACAACATTCTTGTGATTGCAGTGAAGACTTGTGCTCCAGAATTTGCCACATGCCAAACTGAGTTATACCAGTACAGAACAGTATTGGTATCTACCCAGCAGTGTGAATAGGTAGGTAAAAACAAGGATTGCAGATGCTGGAAACCAGAAGAAAGTGAGGACTGCAGATGCTGGAGATCAGAGCTGAAAAATGTGTTACTGGAAAAGCACAGCAGATCGGGCAGCATCCGAGGAGCAGGAGAATTGACATTTCGGGCATAAGCCCTTCATCAGGAATAGAGGCAGGGTGCCTGCAGAGTGGAGAGATAAATGAGAGGGGAGTGGGGAGAAAGTAGCATAGAGTACTTCAACCATGTACTCTTTGCTACCTTCCCCCACCCTCCTCTCTGACCTACCAACTCCATCCCCACTCCCATTCACCTATCGTACCCTTTGCTACTTTTGCCCCAACTCCACCCCCCTCTCATTTATCTCTCCACTCTGCAGGCACCCTGCCTCTATTCCTGATGAAGGGCTTTTGCCCGAAACGTCAATTTTCCTGGTCCTCAGATGCTGCCTGACCTGCTGTGTTTTTCCAGCACCACTCTAATCTAGTGTGAATAGTTGTCCAGTACATCCTGTTCACAAAAGAGAGAACAAATACAACTCAGTTACCACTCTACTCCAATCCTGACGCAGCCCTCCAATCCCTCTGCTCCAATCCTGACGCAGCCCTCCAATCCCTCTGCTCCAATCCTGACGCAGCCCTCCAATCCCTCTGCTCCAATCCTGATAACCGCCTCAACCTGTCGGCCCCCCCTCCCCCACTCCAACCTCTCACCCTTACAACGTGCAGCCCTCCAATCCCTCTGCTCCAATCCTGACGCAGCCCTCCAATCCCTCTGCTCCAATCCTGACGCAGCCCTCCAATCCCTCTGCTCCAATCCTGACGCAGCCCTCCAATCCCTCTGCTCCAATCCTGACGCAGCCCTCCAATCCCTCTGCTCCAATCCTGACGCAGCCCTCCAATCCCTCTGCTCCAATCCTGACGCAGCCCTCCAATCCCTCTGCTCCAATCCTGACGCAGCCCTCCAATCCCTCTGCTCCAATCCTGACGCAGCCCTCCAATCCCTCTGCTCCAATCCTGACGCAGCCCTCCAATCCCTCTGCTCCAATCCTGACGCAGCCCTCCAATCCCTCTGCTCCAATCCTGACGCAGCCCTCCAATCCCTCTGCTCCAATCCTGACGCAGCCCTCCAATCCCTCTGCTCCAATCCTGACGCAGCCCTCCAATCCCTCTGCTCCAATCCTGACGCAGCCCTCCAATCCCTCTGCTCCAATCCTGACGCAGCCCTCCAATCCCTCTGCTCCAATCCTGACGCAGCCCTCCAATCCCTCTGCTCCAATCCTGACGCAGCCCTCCAATCCCTCTGCTCCAATCCTGACGCAGCCCTCCAATCCCTCTGCTCCAATCCTGACGCAGCCCTCCAATCCCTCTGCTCCAATCCTGACGCAGCCCTCCAATCCCTCTGCTCCAATCCTGACGCAGCCCTCCAATCCCTCTGCTCCAATCCTGACGCAGCCCTCCAATCCCTCTGCTCCAATCCTGACGCAGCCCTCCAATCCCTCTGCTCCAATCCTGACGCAGCCCTCCAATCCCTCTGCTCCAATCCTGACGCAGCCCTCCAATCCCTCTGCTCCAATCCTGACGCAGCCCTCCAATCCCTCTGCTCCAATCCTGACGCAGCCCTCCAATCCCTCTGCTCCAATCCTGACGCAGCCCTCCAATCCCTCTGCTCCAATCCTGACGCAGCCCTCCAATCCCTCTGCTCCAATCCTGACGCAGCCCTCCAATCCCTCTGCTCCAATCCTGACGCAGCCCTCCAATCCCTCTGCTCCAATCCTGACGCAGCCCTCCAATCCCTCTGCTCCAATCCTGACGCAGCCCTCCAATCCCTCTGCTCCAATCCTGACGCAGCCCTCCAATCCCTCTGCTCCAATCCTGACGCAGCCCTCCAATCCCTCTGCTCCAATCCTGACGCAGCCCTCCAATCCCTCTGCTCCAATCCTGACGCAGCCCTCCAATCCCTCTGCTCCAATCCTGACGCAGCCCTCCAATCCCTCTGCTCCAATCCTGACGCAGCCCTCCAATCCCTCTGCTCCAATCCTGACGCAGCCCTCCAATCCCTCTGCTCCAATCCTGACGCAGCCCTCCAATCCCTCTGCTCCAATCCTGACGCAGCCCTCCAATCCCTCTGCTCCAATCCTGACGCAGCCCTCCAATCCCTCTGCTCCAATCCTGACGCAGCCCTCCAATCCCTCTGCTCCAATCCTGACGCAGCCCTCCAATCCCTCTGCTCCAATCCTGACGCAGCCCTCCAATCCCTCTGCTCCAATCCTGACGCAGCCCTCCAATCCCTCTGCTCCAATCCTGACGCAGCCCTCCAATCCCTCTGCTCCAATCCTGACGCAGCCCTCCAATCCCTCTGCTCCAATCCTGACGCAGCCCTCCAATCCCTCTGCTCCAATCCTGACGCAGCCCTCCAATCCCTCTGCTCCAATCCTGACGCAGCCCTCCAATCCCTCTGCTCCAATCCTGACGCAGCCCTCCAATCCCTCTGCTCCAATCCTGACGCAGCCCTCCAATCCCTCTGCTCCAATCCTGACGCAGCCCTCCAATCCCTCTGCTCCAATCCTGACGCAGCCCTCCAATCCCTCTGCTCCAATCCTGACGCAGCCCTCCAATCCCTCTGCTCCAATCCTGACGCAGCCCTCCAATCCCTCTGCTCCAATCCTGACGCAGCCCTCCAATCCCTCTGCTCCAATCCTGACGCAGCCCTCCAATCCCTCTGCTCCAATCCTGACGCAGCCCTCCAATCCCTCTGCTCCAATCCTGACGCAGCCCTCCAATCCCTCTGCTCCAATCCTGACGCAGCCCTCCAATCCCTCTGCTCCAATCCTGACGCAGCCCTCCAATCCCTCTGCTCCAATCCTGACGCAGCCCTCCAATCCCTCTGCTCCAATCCTGACGCAGCCCTCCAATCCCTCTGCTCCAATCCTGACGCAGCCCTCCAATCCCTCTGCTCCAATCCTGACGCAGCCCTCCAATCCCTCTGCTCCAATCCTGACGCAGCCCTCCAATCCCTCTGCTCCAATCCTGACGCAGCCCTCCAATCCCTCTGCTCCAATCCTCTAGCTTATCTCTCCACGCTTCAGGCTCTCTGCCTTTATTCCTGATGAAGGGCTTTTGCCCGAAACGTCGATTTCGAAGCTCCTTGGATGCTGCCTGAATTGCTGTGCTCTTCCAGCACCACTGATCCAGAATCTGGTTTCCAGCATCTACAGTCATTGTTTTTACCACTCTAATAGTCTACTCTTATTCACAAGCCAAGTAATAGAAGGCATTCTCGACAGTATTAACAAGCAGCACTTACTTCACAATAACCTGCTTATTAATGCTCAGTTTAGGATCTGGTCAATGGTAATACCAGGATAATAATGCAATAGAATAATGCTGCCATCATGATAGTGCATGAATCTGCCGATCATTTCAGGGAAAAAGGGCAAGAGGTAAAGGGCAAGAGGTAAAGGAAGGGAAACCATGGAGGTAACATCTAGGACATCTTCACTCCAAACAAACTGTTTGAGAGTGCCTGTTTGTATGCCACTTCCAGTAAAACAATTTCTATTGTCACCATGGCTCCATCTCTCTGTTATACCTCATTACAGTGTACCCAGACCAAGATTGTACAATAAAAGCCATCAATAATAAATATCCATAATTTTTAATCCAAAATATCATCCACTTATACAAACAGTAATGAAGTGCTCACCTTTGTGCAATTCCTTAATGATTGTCTCACAGATATCTTTGTTTTCCTCAGGGGTCACTGTCTGTCAGCGTGTCTGATGCTGTTAGTCATAGGTTCAGTCACACTCAGTAATCACCTGTTTTTACTGTAATCTAGCATAATGGCCAGAATTCACAGTTACAAAAAAATTAGTAATCCCGATAATATTCAATCAATTCTTCCCTGATGGCCTTTTGTATGAATATACTGCAAGTTGCAATGCTGAGCCAGATATTCATAGGTTAACTCAGCTCAGCACAGTAGCAATTAAATCACTATCATTGGCTTCTGTTGACAAGGATAGTGGAGGGGCAGGGGTAGTGGAAAACAGAATGGTCTTCCTGTCCATGTTTGCCCATAAAACCTTTAGTTGAATAAAGCCTTTGAAGATCAATGGTGTCATAGAGCTGTACTTTGCAGTCAAAATCCAACTTCCAAGCAAAGAGGATGGAAAGAGAGTGCTGTTTTACACTTTCTGCTGTTTGGCAGGACTGACTAATTCTTACTTTACAGAACTGGAATGTTAATTATTAATGATTATGTGGGATCTCTCAGTTGAGCATCCACAAATACATCAGGGCAGTGACCAATATGATCTATTTAAAAGTCACTGCTCTCCATTTTCCTCCTCCTTGATGAGGTCAAGGCTGTTACCGGGCAGTAGGATTTGTGAACAAAGTTGGCTTCCCCAATTGCAGGGAGCTATCGACTGCACACACAGGTGGCAGTGAGAGGGGTGGAATATATCAACAGGAAGGGATTCTATTCCATTAATGTTCTTGTGATCTGTGATCACTGTTACCATTTTGTGGAGGTGTGTGCTTGCCACCCTGGTGCTCCTACATCCTAGAGCTCTGTCAGTTACCCAATATGTTTGAGGATCCTTAAGCTGCTCTTTACTAGGAAACAAGGGCTACCTACAAAAACCACAGCTCATGACTGATGTATCATGCAGATACATGCTGCCCACGCCTCAGCCAGGGCCATGGTGGAATAGATGGGTCGGGGGAGTTGTGCAGTATAAATGGACAATGGTCCAAATCACCCTGGTGTGCTATCCTCTGCACAATCAGGTCAAGCAACAATTGAATTGAATTGAATTGAGTTGAATTGAATGATTTATTGTCACGTGTATTTGAAAGAAAATACAGTGAGAACCTTCAACTGTCACCATGCTCCAATGCCATTTTGAATAACAACAAATAATTTTAAAAGGTATAACTAAAAGAGAGTTAATCTTTGTTCTTCATCCACTGCTCCGCCACTGACTGGAGGCCCAGTCTGGCCCACTGCTACTACTACTGATGCCACGTCGCTCCCACTGACAGGACTTCCACTGCACCTCTGCAACCGCCTCCTCTCCGCTGCTATCAGACACCACAACCTCAATCACAACCACCTAATCACAACCTACTAATCCTGACACTGAGATCTTTGGACTGAAGTTTTGACAAACACAAGAAAACAGTTTCACATCTTGTACACAAAACCTCTCCATCTAAACTGAGAAACATCAGTACGAATGCAATTATTTGCTTCAATAAGCAGCTGTCATCGCTACATTGCAACCGTGTAAAGAGACCAAATTTCCCTCATTTGCTGTCCATCAGAGAGTTAAAACCTTAGAAACAAATCTTAATTGGTATTTCACAATGTGTATTTATTATTTGTATCAAAGTTTCCTAAGATTGACAAATTGATTGCAACTTAATTTTATCGAGTCATAGATCAACAGTATCTTTAGAATAATGGTTTTGATTCTGAGTCAACACTAAGTATTTTACAGATACATTGCACATATGAGTTGATAACTCTATATTAAATTTTTTTAAAAAAGATTCAATCTTGCTTCATGCCAACTAGACATAGTGCTTGCTTTGAATTTACCAAAGCATTGACCTCTCTCCATATCAAATAACACAACAACTTAGTCCACATCAAAGAACACAGCAATAACTCATTATTACACATTTACATATGTAATTTCCAGAGGAAAACAGCAGGCTGTAAACATTCTCAACAGATGTCAATTCCTTGAATTTCATCCAAGCGATGACAGCTGTAGGGACATTTGCTTTATTTTACAGAATTATAAAATGTATTTTGATGTTAGACAATGGGGCTCAAAAAGACAGGAATATTTTATAAAGTTCTCATAAAAAATAGGGCTTGAGGTTATTTACATCTTAGACTGGATTTTCCAATTGTAAATATTTTAATTCCCGTGACAAAATCCATGTTAAAATAATAATCAGGACATCAATTGTGTCACAAGTTCTGTTTACACATCCTGAAATATTCAAAGGAAGCCTAAAGTTTCATTTATTTCAGAGATGTAATTTATCTTAAGTTCATATTTTTGGTGAATTATTGTGCTTTTTATCTTTCAGAGATGTCATTGTTCATTAATAGGATTTTCTGGAAATAATTTTAAGCATCAAATATAAAAGTGGATTCGGATTAGGTGAAAGGTTGAAACTGATAAAATCTCAAGCTACCTCCAAAACATCCACTTCCAGTTCAACAGGAATGATGGTCACCCATCCTGCTCCCAGGATCGAATGACAACCTGCCTTAGTGAATTGGAGGATCAGAAACCCAAAGTACTGCAGACATTTATTTTGAATCTTTTATTCCAATTTTTGTTTTCAGATGGAAAACTACAACAGCCAAAAAAGAACTGAAGATGTAAATTCAGTGCTACTGATAAAGGCAGCCTGTGTTAGACCCATGGAACATCACATCTGTTGTGACAGGGAAGCTTCAAACAGGGAAGAACATAGCAGAAAGGTTTAATAAGGAGATTGACTATCTTTACTCACCAGAAAGCTGCCTCTTCCAGATCTTTTTTTGGACTTTGCCCTTCCAGAAATATACAGTAAATAACAGGTTGAAAATCGATTGCAACTCTAGTCTGTGTATGCTCGTCAAGGTGTGATTGTTAACTGAAGTTCATATGTACTAGTCTGGGTTTGAGCGGGAGTGTGAAGGTCACAGTCAAAGAACTCACCCCTGGATTGGAAGTAAAAGATTCTTTTGCACTGATAAGCCAGTCAGAAGGAAACAGGAAAAGACAGATTTACTTGCTTTGAATGTTACCAGCCAACAAGCTAAAAGAAACAAAGTAAAAGGATTTCAATAATCTGTAAAAGCTAAGATTCCCAGCCTCATCTGTTCAGCTGGCAATATTCCACTATCTACTCTTCACAAACCACCAAAGGGATTGATCAATACATTTTTTAAACTTATGATTCTTTTGAATGCAATTCATATATTAATCTGTGTATACATATTTCGAGTTATATATACATTTGCAATTTTTTAACTTAAGATAGCCTGATCAAATCTCTTTAATACATATATGTTTATTTGATCTGAGAGAAAGGCATCAACAAGGGAGGGATCTAAGGGAATGGGTGAATAAAGAAATGGAGTCAGGCCATCCCTCCTCATCTGGGAGCTTAATGGTTTGGGCATTGCATGGAACCTTAATAACTTATGGAAACCCACCTGAGGTTTGGCCCCAACAGAGCCATATATTTAACTTACAAAGTAAAAACCATCCTTGGAACATAGAACAATACAACACAGGAAATTATCGAGCAATTAAAATTGGGGATGATCAAGAAGCTAGAAGTCAAACAGAACAGGTGTCTCAGAGGGTTGTTCAGCTGTAAAAGATGACAGAGGTAAGAAAAGAAGAAATAAAAACAGAAACTGCTGGAGGAGCTCAGCAGGTCTGGAGCAACTCTGCATACAGAAACATGGTTAATGTTTTGAGTTCAATATCACGTCTTCATGGTGATGTGCAAGACAAAGGAACAGATCCCAGTGTGTGCATGTTGTAAGATGTGGGCATGAGACGTGCAGGTGTGTGATGGCGTGGTGGGGCTTATGACTGCTGGGTATGTTTCCTGGTTGATAGAAAATAGTAATAAGTGAGTGATGGGGATGTGGTGAATTAAGCAGTGACTGAGGTTTTGCAATCTGGTTGGTAGAAATGGTATTTGAAGATGCATTTACTGATCTTGACCGTTCAAGTTAAATCATTGAACATTTGGAGCACCAAGTAAAGGTCCACAAAGTTTCATTTCCTAGAATTAACCTCCACAGACATGTGTGCCCCCACGTTCTGAACAAAAACACATTTGGTTAGGTACATGAATAGGAAGGAATTGGAGGGATACGGGCCAGGAGCAGGCAGGTGGGCCGAGTTTAGTTTGGGATTATGTTCAGCATAGACAGGTTGAACCGAAGGGTCTATTACTGTGTTGTATGACTCTATGATTCTACAGACCCTTCAGCCCATGATGTTGTACTGAACATGACGCCAAATTTAACTAACCTCTTCTGCATGCCCTCCATTTCTTGCATATACTTGTGCTATGTAAAAGTCTCTTAAATCCCCCAACCATATCTGCCTACACCACCAAATTTTCCAGATTCCTACCACTCTCTGTGTAAAAAATAGTTGCCTAACCCCCCCACCCCCACCCCACATCCACTTTAAACTTTCCTCCCTCACCATAAATGGAAGCCCCATAGTTTTAGACATTTCAACTCTGGGAAAAAGATTCTGTCTGTCAACACTACCTATGCTTCTCATAATTTTATAGACTTCTATCAAGTCTCCCCTCAGACTCTGCCACTCCAGAGAAAACAATCCGAGTTTTTCTAACCTCTCCTTATAGCTTAGTCCATCTAATCCAGACAGCATCCTGGCAAACTTCTTCTGCACCCTCTCCAAAGCTTCCACATCCTTCCTGTAATGTGGCAACCAGAATTGAATGCAATACTCTAAGCATGACCTCACCAAAGTCTTATGAATCTGCAACATGACATCCTGACTCTTGTACTCAATTCCAATACCAATAGAGGCAAGCATGCCATTAGCTTTGTTTACCACCCTATCTATTTGTCTGGCCACTTTCAGAGAGCTATGGACTTGAAACCCAAGATCCCTCTGTACACCAATGCTGTTCAGAATCCTGCAATTAACTGTATACTTTTCCTCAATATTTGATCTCCCAAAGTGTAGCATCTCACAATTACCTGGATTAAAATCTATCTGCCATTTCTCTGTCTATATCTGCAACTGATTTATATCCTGTTTTATCCTTTGACAACCTTCTACACTTCCATAACTCCACCAATCTTTGTATTGTCTGCAAACTTACTAAACCACCCATTTACGTTTTCATTCAAGTCACATATCACAAATAGCAGAGGCACCAGTATGGATTCCTGTGGAACACCACTAATCATGGACCTCCAGCCTGAAAAACACCCTTCCACCACTACCCTCTGTCGTCTTTGGGTGAGCCAATTCTGAATCCATGCAGCAAGTCACTGTAGATTACATGGATCCATTTGGAGTCTCAGAACTTCATAAACCTACGAGCATAAGGAGGTGAGGATAGTCTTGGAATGAAGCTTAGTGTTTTTTCCAACATTGTTTGTGGGCCAGTGGATTTGAAGTGCTTCTCATCTACCTCTGTTACCTTGCCCTGGGATTGAATGCTGTCTCTATTAGGCACAATACCATTCAAAGATATACCAGGAATTGAAGATCAGACATGTCCCAACCCAGGGTCAATGTTTAGACTGTCATCCGCCTTGTAAGCTTTTTACTGTCTATACTGTCAAGAGTGCTACCTGTCTGACCGAAATCCAAAACTATCAATCAAGCATGGGTACTATCAGGCAAAACCTCTGTACCTTGTGATACTTGGTTAAGTGGGGTCAGAGCTTACATGGTTAAAATTGCTGAAATAGGCCGGCCTTCAAGCCAATGAATTCCTGGGGGACTCCCCACCAACTCCAAGTTAAAATATTTACAATTCTTTACAATCAGAATTAGATAAACCATGCACATTATACCAATATGACATTTCTTATATTAGTCACCTTTATTTATAGCTTCTCTGAGCTTGTATTGATGTTCAGTTGACAACCTTACTCAGCGAACCTATGAACAGGGAGGCTAATGTAAAAACGAAATTGCCACACTGATATAATATAGGTGGTTTCATCTTATACCAATTGGAAAGAATTGTTAAGATTTTAAGCTGCAGTGGGTAGGCAGATCCCAGGGATTTATTGGTACTGAGTTGAGGTTAAACAGACACACACACATTGAAAAATTAAAGCTTTACAATTTTAGGGAGAAAGATATGTCCAGTATTCTCTTCTGTTTTTAAACAAAAGACCCAGAGATAAAAGAATAGTATGTGCTATCAAGTCGCTAATAGACGTGAAGTATAAGAATGAGACTTTAAACCAATAAATAAAGAAGGCCCCATGGCACAATTTTAAGTGGAGTCTGGGATTTTCATTTGGTTAATATTAAACACTCAGCCCAATATATCATTCAAACTTTATATATTTAAAGCTCAGACAGCTACACTTGATCTGTCAGGGAATCAAAAGTTATAGAGGGAGCAGGCAGGAAAATTGAGGTGAAACAGAAGATCAGCTGTAACTGAATGGAATATTGGACCAGAGCTGAAAATGTGTTGCTGGAAAGGCGCAGCAGGTCAGGCAGGATCCAAAGAGCAGGAGAATCGACGTTTCGGGCATGAGCCCTTCTTCAGGAATGAGGAAAGTGTGTCCAGCAGGCTAAGATAAAAGGTAGGGTGGAGGGACTTGGGGGAGGGGCGTTGGAAATGCGATAGGTGGAAGGAGGTCAAGGTGAGGGTGATAGGCTGGAGTCGGGGTGGGGGCGGAGAGGTCAGGAAGAAGATTGCAGGTTAGGAAGGCGGTGCTGAGTTCAAGGGATTTGACTGAGACAAGGTGGGGGGAGGGGAAATGAGGAAACTGGAGAAATCCGAGTTCATCCCTTGTGGTTGGAGGGTTCCTAGGCGGAAGATGAGGCGCTCTTCCTCCAACCGTTGTGTTGCTATGGTCTGGCGATGGAGGAGTCCAAGGACCTGCATGTCCTTGGTGGAGTGGGAGGGGGAGTTGAAGTGTTGAGCCACAGGGTGGTTGGGTTGGTTGGTCCGGGTGTCCCATTTTCTAGGTGGAAGATGAGGCGCTCTTCATCCAACCGCATTTTTTTCTTCTAAATTCCAATGTTCAAAAGACTAACCTTATCATGTCTTGTTGCATGAAATAACTCCCTAATCCCAGGAATCAATCTCTGAATTAATGCAATTATGTCATTTCTTATGTAAGATCAAAACCATATACATTATTCTAGTTGGAGTCTCGCAAATGTCCTGTACAACTGTAGCAAACCATCCTTACTCTCACATTCCACTCCCTTTGCAATAAATAGCCACATTCCAGTTGTCTTCCGAATCATTTATTGTATCTACACACTAATTTTACATGATTAATGTATCAGGAGACAAAATTCCTCTGTACCTCAGAGTTCTGCAATCTCTCACCATTAAAATAATATTCTGTTTTTTTTATTCTTCCTGCAAAGTGGACAAATTTACAGTTTCTAACATTACAGTGTTTCCACACTGTAAGTAATCTAATCTAATCTAATCTAATCTAATCTAATCTAATCTAATTATACTCCAAATGCCATTTTGTTTTTGTCCACTCACATAACCTATGTATATCATTTTACAGACTTTTAGGTTACCTTAACTTATTATGTATCATTGTGTCACCAACAAAACTTCAACATTACATTTGGTCTGATTTTCATCCAAGTCATTGATGTAGATTGTAAATAGTTAAGGCTACAGCACTGATTCCTATGGAACTCCAATTATTGCAGCTTGCCAAACTAAAAAAAACACACAATTACTCATGCACTGATTCCTGTTAGCTACTCAATTCTTTACCGATACTAATATATTGCCCCGCACCATAAGTTCTTATTTTGTACAGTAACTTTCGATGTAGGTTGCTAATCTAAGTACAGCACATTTCCTCTATATTGTCAACTAATGTGTTGCCCAAAAGATGTTTGAAGTAACTGAGAATTCATAACTAGCTTTTACATTTCCTTTCCTACCAACGTTCTACAAGGATATGTCTCTCTATGACTCAATGTCTCTTTTTTTCAAAAATAAAAGGTGATCCTTAATAACAGCCAACAGGATATTATACTTCAACTATCACTACAAGTTGTCTCTCCTCACTGTGTTAAATGACTGTCAATGGTTGCTGCCTCAACCACTTAACAGCATTCTTTGATAGGCTTACTACTCCTGAGTATAAAGTTTGGGAAGTAAAATAGAGGGCGTTGTGAACTAGAGTTATAAATAGTCTCACTGGGACTGCAGGAGTCCTACTGACTTGAGAGGCTATTGAGACGGTTGCTTCAAAAAGTAAGTCTATTATTTCCAAATTTCTTAGAATTTTGACAGCATTGGAAGAAGCAAAACATATAGGAGAAAAGATTAGGAAAATACAAGGAGGAATTATGCCACAAAATATTACCTGCTTCAAAGAGTTAATTGACCACTCACATTTCATGCAGATCTTAACTCAAAACTCTGAGAGAATTGTGCGCTTCACCAACGCAGCAATAGGAGAACTATGTCAGCTTTTGCATGAAATCTTGCAATCATTAATCATCTGCCTGAACAGCTCTGCTTTTGACAATATAAGTTACCAAGGTACTCAGCACTTATGCCATTAACTCATTTGAAGCAATCACAGTCACCTGTGTAATATCAGCTAGTGTCAGCTAAGAATGCATTTATCAGGTGTGGATGAAAATTCACTTAGTTTCTTAAGAAGGCAGCACCATTAACAGACCATTAAGGACCAGGCAGTGAGCTGTGGAGGGGGTCTTTTCTGCTGTCTTTCTCTCTTCCATGTTTATATTTATGCCCTTCTGTCATTGGAAAGGGAACATGCTCGTGGTGCCTTTAGAGAGAGAGAGAGAAATGGGCACCTAAGGGGATACAATGCTTTATTTCCCAAACTGACTCCATTTTGATTTAGTACCTTCCTGCTCTCTCGACCACATCCCATTCCCTCGACCACATCCGACTCCCAACTTCACTTTAGATGTTTCACATTGCCCATAATGGGCTTTGCTTGTGAATAATTAATTAGCAACACGGGTGCTCACTGGTGGTGGTAGTTCAATAGCTTAAAAAGGACCACACTGATTTGGTGCTGGAAAAGTCTTTGGCACTTCTGGATATTAGGAAAACAATACAATCTTCTAAATTTACTTGGATTTCACAATGTGCAAGGTGCAATGGATGGTGCTCAAATTAGCGAAAGAGAAGGCCTTGCTTGCTTCTTCAATTAAATGTAAAATTTTCCATAATACCACACAGATAAAAGCAGAGTTGTCCTGTTATACTCACTGCCAAAATAGATTCATTCATTTTTGATGTTGGTGAGGCCTTGTTATGTGAAAATCAGCTGCTAATGTTTGCAGAATAGAATGACCATATTCAAATGGTTGTTTGATAATATAGAACATGACTATTGCTGAAAAATACACACTTTGTCAAAGTTCTTTTATCTTGGACTCATTGGGTCAATTTTCTAGATATCAATTCAAGGGAAAACCAACATTTATTATGCATAAGTGAAGAGCACTGATTGTTTGGCAAGTGGACTCTAATTGGTAGAGGCAATGCCAAGGAGAAAGCGCTAATTAATAACAATTGACAGTTAACAGCCAGGTTTTGTTTAAATTTTAGGCCAAGCAGGTTGACTGATTGGTTAGATCGTTGCCCTAAGAAGTGATGTAGTGAATTGCAATCACCTATTTTGTTGATGCGCTAAATAACCTCCTTCTGAGCTATAAAAATCCAATGAAATAAATGAAAAGTGTTATTTTTGCTGGTCTATTAAAAATGAGTGTCCAAAATACTTTAATTGTAAATTAGATTAGATTCCCTACAGTATGGAAACAGGCCCTTCAGCCCACACCAACCCCCTGAAGAGTAACCCACCCAGACCCATTTCCCTCTGACTAATGCACCTACACTGTGGGCAATTTAGCATAGCCAATTTACCTGACCTGCATGTCTTTAGAATGTGGGAGGAAACCCACACAGAATGGCGAGAACGTGCAAACTCCACACAGACAGTTACCTGAGGCTGGGAACGAACCTGGGACTCTGGTGCTGTGAGGCAGCAGTGCTAACCACTGAGCCACCGTGCCACCCCATTATTTCCATATCATTTACCCTATGAGTATGCATGGTCTAAGGTGAAAGGGTAAATTATGTGAAGAATAGTAAATATGGAACAATTTTCCTAGCAACACTTTGTAACAGGGATATATGAGTCATGAAGTTAATACAGAGAATAACTTGAGAAGCTTTTAAAACGTGCTATATTCTGCCCCAGTTGCTTTCAGCTTTCTCAGCATTAAGGCACACAAGCACACCTTCCAAGTTAATACAGGCAGTGTGCTTTAAAGGAAGAAAAGTGTCAGGAATTAAGGAAGATAGGTTAGGAGGAAGGACAAATTATAAATTATACGTTTTGTTAAATCCAGATATATTTTTAAAAATCAGCATACAATTTTCTGGGTGTCAGTGTTCATTAACAGTTTCCTTGGTGAAGTGGACCCAGCAGCTTTTCCTTCTTGTAGGCAAAGTGTAGGCCAACTGCTAGCTAGCAACTTTGAGATAGAGGTGGATGGTCTGATAGAGGCTGCCAATTCAGCCTGCATCCAGCTCTCATTGTAGAGCTTCTTATGGACCAGGCCAGACGCCCTCAAAATATTTTAAGAAGGTAACCTAGACCCTGACATTTTATTATTTTAAAGGCAGTTGTGAGATGTGTATTCCAAGTGTGATGCAAACTGGTCAAACAATTCGGCTTTTAGCAAAACACTATTTATTTAAACATTATAGTTAAAACATGAACAAAGGAAAGTGGAATTTAGAATAACATAACTACTGGAAAACTAACAGACCCGATACAGTAGCTATTATTAATGAACTGTTCCAATACAGTTATATCCCATAAACAAATTCTTTGGCAAAAAGGTAAATTTAAATACAGATTTTTTTACAGGCAGTAGGAAACAACATTCAGAGAGAGATTTCAGAGAAAGTCAGTCAGGAATTCTTTACTGAAGTTTGCAACTCTTCTGGACTCCAACATTGTAAGAGTGCTACAGTTAAAAAAAAAACAGAAAAAACCTAAACTGGGAGAACTGGCCACTCACCTTCCATTGTTTAGCTGTTACTCACAAGATTCTTTGGCACCACTGCTTTATGACCTCTCTTAAAAAAAACAAGGACAAAATAATCTTTTTAAAGTAACAGCATCATCACAAGTTTAAGCAGCAACCGAGTTATAACCTCAGAATGAAATATTTAAGCAATATTACAATCTCCAAATTCAATCTTGTGACAGAAATGGGCATTCCAGGAACTAATGGCCTAACACAGTTGGTTAATTGGAAGGTTGTTAAGCTAGCAGTATATTGTAATCCCCACTAGGATTTCCAATGAAAGATGGTGAAGAAACTGTAAAGGCACTAGTGCTCATTTTATCATAATGGATGTTTTCCTTTGTCCAGAACTGGTTGGAAAAAGATGGCACACCTTCAAGTCCTTTGTGTCAGGTTTAAGTAGAATTTTTTACAATGCAAGGGGTCCAAAAGCTTCTGGAAATTTGACCATGTGATTAGTCTTGTCATTTTGTGAGCCCAGCAGAATTGTCCATGATTAAAGTAAACAGATGTTAAACATCAAAATATTGCAGAATATAATTTTCCAAGGACTTTCCCTTCAAGCCCTCTGGACACAACTTGCTTTCATCTTTGGTAGAAAATTGAATTCTCCTCATGCCTCTTTTTAATGCATGTTCAAGGAGAAGAGAAAAGAAATCAAAGAATTACACAATTAATCTTTCATTATTCCAAAGGGAGGAAATATGAAAACGAAATAAAGACACACAGGTAGTATGGAGAATGGTAGTGCCCTACTGAGGGATTTTGTTTCAAAGATTTGGTGATATTGCTGTTAAACCCCCACCTGCAGAAAAAGGCTCATAAGCTGATATGAATTTTGTTTATTGGTGCTGTTTCACTTATATCCACATCAATTACTATTAGTGGGGTACAAATCAGAGAATCCCTTTGGATTTGTGTACATTTTGTAATCAGAGGGCCAAATTGTCCCACTGCTCATTGGTCAGAGTTGTAGACTAAGCAGTTTAATTTAAGATTCTGGATTTTGCCAGTCTGGCAGCCAGTGGTTCAACTGAGAAATCCTCCAGTGGGAGGAAACTGGGAAGGTGAAACAGATGTAACATTCTCACGGCCTGAGTTCAAATCCCCCAGCAGCAGATGGAGTGCAATTTGAAGCCAATAAAAATCTACAATTGTAAAAGTAATGGTAACCATGAAAATATTTCAATTGCCATAAGAAAAATCCATCTGGGCCTTCAAGGAAGGAAAACTGCTATCTTTACCTGGTCCGACCTACGTGTGACTCTAACCAACAGTAATGTGGTTGACTCTTAAGTGCTCTGTGACATAGCTGGACAAAGCTGGTGTTCAGATCTGCACACAACACAAGCTGTGCCCTAATTATTATTATATACAGCGCCAACATGACCTCTTTGTTTTTGCTTTTAGTACGTTGACTAATAAAGACAAGTATTCCATATGTCTTCTTAACTACCTTATCTTCTTGTCTAGTTGCCTTCAAGGATCTGTGGACATGCACACCAAGGTCCTCTGATTCTCTATACATCCTAGGCTTCCACCATTCAACATGTACTTCCTTGCCTTGTTAGTCAAACCAAAATGCATCAACTCACACTTTTTGAGATTAAATTCCATAGATTCAATTTGCCACTCTTGAGCCCATCAGACTAACAGTCTATATTGTCTTGTAGTCTAAGGCTTCCTTCCTCACGAATTACTAGATCTCTAATTTTCATGTTGTCTGCAAACTTACTGATCGAAACTCCCAATGTCTAGATCGTTAATATACCTAACAAACTGCAAGGGGTCCAGAATCAAACCATGTAGAATGGAACTAGATATAGGCTTCCAGTTAGAAAAACACCCTGAAACAATCATCTTCTGCTCCCTGCCTCTAAACCAATTTTGGATGTAAATTGCCATGGGTTCTTAACTAGTCTGCCATGCAAAATCTTGTCAAAAGCCTTACTGAAGTCCATGTAGTCTACATCAATTTTTACCTAGACTACATCAACTGCACTACCTTCAACTACACTTAGTCATATCCTCAAAGAAGTCCAAATTTATTAGACATGATCTCCCCCCGTCCTTTCAATTCTCCTCAATTATTCTTTACCTCTGCAAGTGGAGATTAATTCTATATCTCAAAATGTTTTCCAATAGTTTCCCTATCACAGATTTCAGACTCACTGACCTTAGTGTCTTGGTTTATTCCTACAACTCTTCTTAAATAATGGTACCACATTAGGTGTCCTCCTGTCCTCTGGGAAACCTCCTGTGGCCAGAGAGGATTTGAAAACCAATGTCAGAACTGCTACAATCTCCTCCTTTGCCTCCTATAGTGGCATGGGATATTTTTCATCTGGCCCTGTGGGTTATCTCCTTTCAAGCCCATGAAAATCGCAAATATCTCTACTCTCACAATGATGGTCGATTCAAGTGTACTACAGTCTCCCTCCCTAATATATACTTACATTGTCCTTCTCTACAGTGAATGCAGATGCAATGTACTCATTTAAAATCTCAGCTGTGTCTTCTGGCTAGTCTTCAGCCAATTCGATTCACTCTGTATGATATCAAGAAACTGTTGGAGTCACTAAATACTGCAAAGACTGTGGGACGTAACAATATTCTGGTAATAGTACTGAAAATGCATGCTCTAGAACTTGTTGCACCCCTAACTAAGCTGTTCTAGTACAGCTGCAACACTGGTGTCTATGTGTTGATGTGGATAATTGTGGTATGTCCTGTCCACCAAAAAAAGAACATATCCAACCTGACCAGTTACTATCCCATTTGCCTACTCTTATTCATCAATAAAGTGATGATATTATCAACAATAGTATCAAACAGTAGCACTCAAATACCAGAGCTTGTTGATTGATGGCCAGTTTGGGTTCTGTCTAGACTCCTGACCTCATTGCAGTCATGTTTCAAGCATGACTAAAAGAGCTGAATTTCAGAGGTGAGATGAAAGTGATCACCCTCAGCATCAAGCTTGACACCATCCACAACAAATCATTACATTCACAATCATTCTCTCTCTCCATCACCAATACTCAATGTCAGCAGTGCATACCATCTACAGGGTGTCTGCCAAGATTCTCCAAGACTCCTGAAACAGCACCTTCCACTTCTTTCTAGAAGGACAAGGACATGGGAACACCGTCACCTGCAAGTTAATCTCCAAGCCACTCCATGCAGACATGGAAATATATTGCCGTTACAGGTTTAGGTTCTACATGGTAGGCCGTTGGAAAAAATGCAGAGGCATGAGATTGAGGGTGATTTAGCAGTTTGGATTAGAAACTGGCTTTCTGCAAGAAGGCAACAAGTGGTGATTGATGGAAAATATTCAGCCTGGAGTCCGGTTATAGTGGTGTGCCAATTGGATCTGTTTTGGGACCACTGCTATTTGTCATTTTTTAAAATAACTTAGATGCAGGCATAGGTGGATGGGTTAGTAAGTTTGCAGATGACACTAAAGTCGGTAGAGTAGTGGACAGTGTGGAAGAATGTTGCAGGTTGCAGGGGCACTTCAATAAACTGCAGAATTAGGCTGAGAGGTGGCTCAATGCAGATATATGTAAGGTGATTCACTCTGGGAAGAATAACAGGAAGGCAGAATACTGGGTCAATGGAAAGATTCTTGTAGTGTGGATGTGCAGAGGGATCTTGGAGTCCATGTATATAGATCCCTGAAAGTTGCCAACCAGGTTGATAGTGCTGTTAAGAAGGCATATGGTGTGTTAGGTTTTATTGGTAGAGGGATTGAGTTCCAGAGCCACGATGTCATGCTGCAACTATACAAAACGCTATTGCGGCCAACTTGGAATATTGTGTACAATTCTGATCACCCATTACAGGAAGGATGTGGAAGCATAGAAAAGGTGCAGAGGAGATTTACCAGGATGTTGCCTGGTCAGGAGAAAAGGTCTTATGAGGAAAGGCTGAGAGACTTGGGTCTGTTCTCATTGGAGAGAAAAAGGCTAAGAGGGGATTTGATAAAGACATACAAGATGATCAGAAGATTAGATAAGGTAGACAGTGAAAGTCATTTTTCTAGGATAATGACGTCAGCTTGTACGAGGAGGCATAGCTACAAATTGAGGGGTGATAGATTTAAGACAGATGTCAGAGGCAGGTTCTTTACTCAAAGAGTGGTAAGGGCGTGGAATGCCCTACCTGCCAATGCAGTTAACTCAGCCACATTAAGCACATGGATGATGATGGGATAATGTAGGGGGATGGGCTTAGATTAGTTCACAGGTCGGTGCAACATCGAGGGCAGAAGGGCCTATTTTGCGCTGTATTGTTCTATGTTCTATGTTACTTCAATGTTGCTAGATCAAAATCCTGGAGCTCCCTCCCTCGTATCTTTGTGGGTCTACCAACATCATTTGGATTGTAGTAGTACAAGAAGACAGCTCATTACCAGCTTCCTAAGTGCAACTAGGGATGGGCAATAAATGCTATGATGCCCATGAATGAATCAAAACAAATATTTTCTTTTCAACTGACTCCCTCCATCCACCCTCTGGTCAACATTCACCTATTGACTGGTCTCTGTGTGGGGTTCTGTTTTATCTGCACTTGAACTTTTCCTCTGGCAATTATAAGAATGTTTATGACTCTCAACTGCCCTCGAGGCAATTAGGGATGGGCAGTAAATGCTGACATAGCCAGTGACACCTTCAACCTGTAAATGAAAAAAAAGGTGTAGTGGAACTTCAGAGGTTGTAACGTTTTCTGTTCTGTTCATTTTGGGAGGGGGGGGCGGGGGTATGGGGTAGTAAGTCCCCTTCATTTCCCATAACCTTTCAGATACTACTGTCCTCAGGTGACTGTCCAGCTCCAGCTGTGCTCCCTGCAGCGAGGCATCTCCTTGCCTTTCTATGAAATTTGGTCAGCAGCAGGTCATTCAGCGTAGAAAATATATCTCTGCGATCAAGAACTCTGGAATGATTCCTATGATTACTAGTCCATTATCTTTTGAGGCATCATTTTAAAAAAAAAGATTTCCATCGTCCCTGGCCTAATATAAGTTACAAGGTCAGTTGTGACTGTGCAGTCCATTTCAACATTCAGTCAATCCCACAGGCACCTATATCTGCAAATTGGTACCTATGGATCAAAAGTATTAAATTAAAATAATGCAAACAGTCGAGGTAAGGGTCACTTTAATTAAAAGCTCCTTCCACATGAATTAACTGAGCTGACACTCAAGTGATGTCTACTGAACTAACCCAGGAGCATCAGAATGATACTTATACATTCTTCATTGGAAATTCAGAACACATTGCTCTAAAAACCTCAATTTAAAAATAGCAGGTTCTTACTTAAAATAGCCCAGTTATTGAACGCAGTCACCTTATCCACTGCTGTGATAGATGGTGGATTGCTCTGGTTGATTGCATTTCAGCTTTGCCTAGACTAGAAATACACTTGGGCTATTAGCTAACTGTCATTATGTATGGCTTTTGCTGCAACAGCATCAGCTATCATAAGTAATTAAATCTTGAAATTATCAATATATATGCCAGACTTTTAGTAAATGCAGCAGTCTATGATAAAGATCTCACTCACTGAATAAGCAACCATTTGAAAATCATTACCTTTTTTTCTCTGTACCCTCCAACCCTCCACAAATAAAATCTCTGTAAAATTCTATTAGCGTTCAATGCTATTATTGCTGGAATAATTCCAACAACCCACTATTTTTGGCCTATTGCAACATAAGTATAAAAATAACCTGGTCCTGATTTGTACTGCCGAATGTTATATAGCTCTTTTATGGATTGCAGAGATTTTTTGGTGGCAAATATAAGATCTATTTTGCAACATCCAATGGAACAGAATAATAATCAAAAATTTTTGCATGCTCAAAATCATGTTCAAAATTATGCACTCAATTCATAGTGAACCATATTATGCATGGAGTTAAACTAATGATGCAAAGGATATTGTGATTCGGGGAAGCACAACTCTCTTACAGCAAATAGCCATTCAAATAAAATCTCAGACTGTATTTAATTATTTTCATCAATATTCTGTTCCTTCATGTATGCTCCCTATAGAAAATGGACACATTACTGGTCTTTGGAACTTGCAATTCTATCCTGAAAAAAAGATTGCTCTTTGAGCTGGGAATAAATAGAAGTTTTCTAGTAGAGAATACTTATCTACAGCACTTTGACCCAAGAATGAATGAGGCTATTGTCTTAAACAAGAAATGTTTAATTGCATGAACATATTTAGAGATTTATTACATTAGCTACTTAAACATTGTTACTAAGTCTAACAGGAGACGGAGATGATATACCTGTTCCCTTCAAGATCCAGACCTATTCTCTTGATTTCCCCATCCAAGTCTATATGGTGTCATCTGATTGGATGGATTTAGTACAGACTCCAACATCAGTGCTTTCAGAGCATTTTCTTATATGACATCTCCCCCAACCTTCATTTCCTTAGTAAATATTTGTACATTCATCTATATAATTACATTTACCGCAACTCCATCTGTCTCAAAGTGTCTGTTAGTCAATTTGGAAGTGCCACAATTCTTACAGAGCATCTTCACCTTCAGCCTTGGAAATTTGCTGGTCTTTGATTTGAGGACCTTGATTCTGATCTTGAGCTTACATGACCTATAGACTGTCATCACCCTAATGTTCCTCATTGGGTTCATTCCTGTCAATTGTTAGTGGAAGATTGTTTCACTTTAAGATAAGGTTACTACAGTTCCCCCATACAACTCCCACAGCTGTACAGACAAGCTACAATTGCAGCAAGCTCACTATCTTTTGAATGACCAAATAATTCCTATTAAGGTCCCTTACCGATATCCATTGCCCCTGGTATAAACCATTATGCACGGTGACATATATCATAGTGAGTAAACTAATGCACCCGCTAGGATTGCTCCTTCTTATAAATGTTCTTATAGTCCCATAATTCAAATACGGAGGTAACCTCTTTAATAGGTTAATGAGTTACGTATTCAGTTTTCTATCCATCAGTAATTCTGATGATTGTTGTGGTTCTGTTCGCCGAACTGGAAATCCTTGCCGCAAACGTTTTGTCCCCTGTCTAGGTGACATCCTCAGTGCTTGGGAGCCTCCTGTGAAGCGCTTCTGTGGTGGTGTTTCCTCCAGCATTTATAGTGGCCTGTCCCTGCCACTTCCGGTTGTCAGTTTCAGCTGTCCGCTGTAGTGGCCGGTATATTGGGTCCAGGTCTATGTGTTTGTTGATGGAGT
This sequence comes from Chiloscyllium plagiosum, assembly GCF_004010195.1. NCBI lineage: Eukaryota > Metazoa > Chordata > Chondrichthyes > Orectolobiformes > Hemiscylliidae > Chiloscyllium > Chiloscyllium plagiosum. The sequence goes on along the minus strand of NC_057713.1, from coordinate 55,604,743 downwards.
TTGTGGATGAGTGCCATGCTCCTAGGAATTCCCTGGCTGTTCTTTGTTTCGCCTGCCCTATAATGGTAGTGTTGTCCCAGTCAAATTCATGTTGCTTGTCGTCTGCGTGTGTGGCTACTAAGGATAGCTGGTCGTGGCGTTTCGTGGCTCGTTGATGTTCATGGATGCGGATCGTTAGCTGTCTTCCTGTTTGTCCTATATAGTGTTTTGTGCAGTCCTTGCATGGGATTTTGTACACTACATTAGTTTTGCTCATGCTGGGTATCGGGTCCTTCGTTCTGGTGAGTTGTTGTCTGAGGGTGGCTGTGGTTTGTGTGCTGTTATAAGTCCTAGTGGTCGCAGTAGTCTGGCTGTCAGTTCTGAAATGCTCCTGATGTATGGTAGTGTGGCTAGTCCTTTGGGTTGCGGTATGTCCTCGTTCCGTTGTCTTTCTCTTAGGCATCTGTTGATCAAGGACATGATCAACAGATGCCGGAGGAAACACCACAGAAGCGCTTCACAGGAGGCTCCCAAGCACTGAGGATGTCACCTAGACAGGGGACGAAACGTTTGCGGCAAGGATTTCCAGCTCGGCGAACAGAACCACAACAACGAGCACCCGAGCTACAAATCTTCACCCAAACTTTGAATTCTGATGGTGATAAGCAGCACTGAGCAGGATAGCCTGGTAGTTTAACAAGGCTGTTATGAAGGTCAGCATTTCTCTTCAAAATGGACTTAGCAAACTGGAACCTCATTATCAACTTTTCCATTCAACTTTCCATACCTCAGCAAGCTTGTTGCTTGTTCAAATCTAGAATCGGCTAAAGACTCATTCGCAAACTGTGGTCGATTGTCTGACCCAAAAACTTCAGAGATTTCACAATTTCTGACAATTATCTTTATGATGTTGATGGCATATAAAATTTTTATATCTATCAACCATGAAGAGTAGTCAGCAGAACTAAGGTAAAACTATCTGTCAAACATAAATATTCATTCCCATAGCCAATCTTTGGTGAAATACTGACAAATGGCAACACATTCTCGGTTCTTCTTTTGTTCTTTGATTGAGCCAGTTTTGGACTGTGGGCTTCTGTATTAGAGGAGTCTAAAAATATGATTCAATTTCACCACCAAATCCCTTGTAATATGGTCAACGTTTGCACGAGAGAGCGAACCCATTATTTGTAACTTAGAGTTATCGAGATGTACAGCATGGAATCAGACCCTTTGGTCCAACTTGTCCATGCTAACCAGATATCCTAAATTAATCTAGTCTATATCCGTCCGAACTCTTCCTATTCATATACCTTTCCAGATACCTTTTAAATGTTGTAATTGTACCAGCTACCACCACTTAATCTGGCAGCTCATCCCATACACGCACCACAATCTGCATGAAAACGTTGCCCCTTAGATCCCTTTTAAATATTTATCTTCTCACTTTAAACCTATGCCCTCTGGTTCTGGACTCCCCCAGCCCAGGCAAAAGACTTTGTCTATTTACCCTATCCATGCCCTTCATGATTTTACAAACCTCTATAAGATAATCCATCAGCATCTGACACTCCAGGGAAAACAGTCCCAGCTTATTCAACCTCTCCATATAGCTCAAACCCTTCAATCCTGGCAATATCCTTGTAAATCTTTTCTGAATCCTTTCAAGTTTCACGACATCCTTCTAATGGGAGGGAGACCAGAATTGCACACAGTATTCCAAAAGTGGCCTAAGCAAAATCCTGTACAATCATAACATGACCTCCCAACTCCTACACTGAATGCTCTGACCAATAAGGAAAGCATACCAAACGCCTTCTTCACTACCTTATCTACCTGCGCCTCGACTTTCAAGGAATTATGAACCCGCACTCCAAGGTCTCTTTGTTCAGCAACACTCCCCAGGACTTTAACATTAAGTGTAGAAGTCCTACCCTAATTCACCTTTCCAAAATGCAGCACCTCACATTTATCTAAACTGAACTTCATCTGCCATTCCTTGCCTCATTGGCCCATCTAATCAAGATCCTGCTTTACTCTGAGGTAATCTGCTTCACCTCCAACTTTAATGCCATCTGCAAACTTACTAATTATATCGCTGATGTTCACATTCAAATCATTTATATAAATGACAAAAAGCAGTGGAACCACTATGTGGCACACTACTGGTCACAGGCCTCCACTCTGAAAAGCAACTGTCCACCATCACCTTCTGCCTTCTAGCTTTGAACTAGTTCTGTGTCCAAATGACTAGCTCTCCCTGTATTCCACGTGATCTAACTTTGCTATCCAGTATATCATGACGAACTTTGTCGAAACTTACTGAAGACCATGTAGATCACATCAACCACTCTTCCCTCATCGAACGTTTTCATTACTTCTTCAAAAAACTCAATCAATTTAGTGAGACACGATTTTCCATGCACAAAACCATGTTCTCTGCACAAAAATCACCTCATAAGCAAATGCCAAAAAATGATATTAAAATCTCTGTGACCATGGTGATATTTTTGCCAAATTTTCATTATCTAATAGGGATATGAATGCTTTGTAGACCAACTGTATAAGCACTTTCAGGCTAAGCATATAATCTGAAAAATCTATCAGATATACACACACACAAACACACACACGTGATCAACCAACACAGCCTCTTTCTCAATAACTGCATAACATGCCTCTGTGCCTGGCAATACTCTGGAGGCACAATGCATAGACATCCATCTCGTTGCTCCTGAAAAAGAATTGTTCTTATGTCTGCAGTTGAACCATTCCACACTTATTGGAGTTGGAAAGCATGGATTGCATTGGACTATGACTTTAGCATATTCTTGATCTTTGGAAAAGTGTCACCCTGATGTGTTTCTGAACAGCAACCCTGTGTTTTCTGTGTTTTAAGTGTTCAATTGTAGTTGCCAAGCGAGGCAAAAATTTTGCCAACTGTTTTAACATACCAAGAAAAGTTTGTGGCTCATGAACTGATTTCAGGATGGGAAACTCTTGACAGCCTTCATGTTCTGTGGGTCTGTCATTATTCCATCTTTTCAAAAATGTCCCAAGATGACTCCTTCTCCTTGAGAGTAAACCTTTTGGCTTGTGAGCATTTGCAAACAACATGGACCCTCTGATCATGCTCCTTGGCTGTCAACATGAAGGTTGATCAAGAGAGGAAAGAGAAAGTATAACAGTAAACTTGCAAGGGATATAAAAAACTACCTATAAAAGCCTCTATTAAATATGTGAAGAGGAAAAGATTAATGAAGACAAATGTAAGACCCTTACTGTCAGAAATGGGGGAATTTATTATAAAAAACAAAAAAATGGTAGAAAAGTAGAATATGTATTTTGGTTCTCTCCTCACAAAAGAGGACACAAATATCTCCCTAGCAAAATTGGGGAAGCAAGGGTCTCATGAGACAGAGGCGTTGAAGGAACTCAGTATTCATGAAAAGAAAGGTGTGAGAGAAATTAATGAGCTTAAAGATTGACAAATCCCCTTGGCCTGATAACCTGTATTCCAGAGTACCAATCAAAAGCATTGGAATCATTGAATTTCTTGGTGTTCATTTTCCAAAATTCTACAGATTCTGGAGCAGTTTCTGCAGATTGGAGGGTGGCAAGTATAATCATGCTATTTAAAAAAAGGAAAGAGAGATAAAAAAGAGAATTACAGACCAGTTAGTCTAACATCAATGGTGAGGAAACTGCCAAAGTCTATTCTTGAAGACGTGATAACAGAACACCTGGAAAGCATTTAATGGGATTAAACAAAGTTAGCATGGTGGGGGAAGGAATTAGACAGTTAGCTTGGGTTTATAAAAGGAAATTATACTTAACTACTCTTGTGGTATTTTTGGAGGAAGTAACTAATAGAATTGATAAAGGAGAACCAGTGAATTTAGTGTATTCCGATTTCAAGATAGCTTTTTATAAGTTTCCAAAAAAAGGCTAGTGGGCAAAATGATAATACACAGTTTGGAGTATAACATAAATCAAGAATTGGTTGACAGACTGGGAGTAGAGTGGGAATAAATGTATCTTTTCCTGGGTTTTAGGCATTGATGAGTGATGGACTGCAAGGACGAATGCTTGGGTCATGATATTTGTGTTATATATAAATGAATTGGATGAGGGAACCAAATGCAACATTTCCTAATTGGTTGACAACACAAAACTAGGTAGAATTGTAAGTTGTGAGGAGGATGCAAGAAGGCTTCAGTGCAATCTAGCCATGTTGAATGTGTGGTAAACACATAGTATATGCAGTCATAAGTGGATAAATGAAGTTAAACACTGCAGTGTGACAAACTGAAAGGTAGTGTTCTTTTTTGACAGTAATACATTGGAAAAGTCGATGTATATAGAGGTCTGGCTGCCCTTGTACACTAGCCAATGAAAGTAAACAGGCAGGTGCGCCAACCAATTAGGAGGCAAATAGTATGTTTGAGAGGACTTGAGTTCAGAAGAAGGGACATGTTACTGCAATTTTACAGGACCGTGGTTAGGCCTCACTTGGAGTATCGTGTGCAGTTTTGGTCTCTCTACTTTGGAGAAGACATACTTGCCATATAGAGAGCATTGTGAAGGTTCACTAAGCAGATACTGGGACATCAGAACTGTCATATTATGAGAGATTAGTTCAGCTGGACTTGGATTCACCAGAGTTTAGAATGATGAGAGGAAAACTAATTGAAATGTGTGAAGTTCGAACAGAGAGGAAATCTTATTGGGGAGTCTAAGACAATAGTCTCAGGATACAGGATAGGTCATTTGACACTGAGATGGGGAAAACTTTCTTCACTCAGAGGATGGTCAACTGTCAAATTCTCTACCACAGAGTTCTAGGTCACTGAGAATGTTAAGAAAGAACTTAATAAATTTTTGATTTTGAAGATATTAAGGGGTACATGGAGAAGGCAGTGAAATAGAGGATCAACCATGACCATATTGAATAGCAGAGTAGGTTCAAAAGATCAAGTGGCCTACTCCTGCTCTTAGCTTCTAAACATCGTAAAATGTTGGACCTATTTCATTGAAAAATGAGGCTAACCTAAATAACAATCTGTTGAATTAAATTTTCCCCAATGGAGTGATAAAGGGGGTAAGCCATCTAGATTGATGATGATGTGGAAGTGCCAGTGTTGGACTGGGTTGTACAAGGTCAAAAATCACATGACAACAAGTTATAGTCCAATGGGTTTATTTGAAAACACTAGTTTTCGGGGTGCTGCTTCTTCATTAGGTGCGGGTGAAGGAAGAAGAAGACCTTGGATACAATTTATAAGGAAAAGATCAAAAGGTCATACAACTCATGCAAGTAAATTGAACACAAATAAGATGGCTCTTAATCTGTTGGAATAGAGGGGCAGGGTCGATTGATTGATATGCAAATCCAAGAATTTCTTTCAGGTCACTGCCCTGAGACAGCTTAAGGTATTATCAACATAAAGGAGGTGACACCTCCAGTCAGATAACATATTTTAGGCCTGAGGTCTTGTTTGGAGTCTGTCTGTGTCTTTTATTTCCAAAGTAGGGGTCATGGGACTGGACCTCATGCTAATCTCACCTCGTACAGGGTCATTTCCATCGTTCCAGCTCCAAACTTCTTACCCTGAATTAAATTGCTTCTCTTGCTTGGAGGAGGCATCTGTCCGGCGTTGGCATTCCTGTTGCCATTTCACCCTCCCCTCCAGGTCTAGAAATATCAGGTTTAACCTGGTGCACAGTCTTTTCCACATCAGCAACCCTGTTTAGTTGAACAGGAACCAGGACAGTTTGATCTCAATTGACGCTATAGACTGCTTTTTTAAGTCTGCCTTCAATGTTTGGACCACTCTTTCTGGTGGACCATTTGACAACAGATGGTATGGAACGGTCCTTATGTGCCAAATGCCATTGGACTTTAGGAAATATTTGAATTCCCTGCTGGTAAGTGACGTCACATTGTTTGCAACCAATACCTTTTGGAGTCCATGTATCGCGTTCAATGCTCGCAGCTTCTCAATTGTCTACCCTGAGTTTGCTGAACAAACCTTATGCACATCTGAACACTTTGAATGGGTGTCCACAATGACCAGAAACATTGAGTCCATGAAAGGACCAACATAGTCACCATGCAACTGACTCCAGGGCTTACCCAACCATTCCCACTATTGTGGGGGTGCTGTCAGTAGCGAGTTCTGTACTTGTTGACACTCTAGACACTGCCCCACTAATGCAGCTATGTCAGCATCCAACCCTGACCACCAGACCTAGCTTCTTGCCATATCTTCATCTTGGAACCCCTGGATGACCCAGGTTGAGTTTGGACAGTATCTGGCAGTGACCTTTACTCAGGTCAATCACCCTTGCTTCCCCAAAGTAACATGCTATCCTCTATGGTGATGTGGTCTTGCAGGTCCAGAAAGATTTCAATCCTGGTTGTAATGGCCCTTCTGTTTCCCACATTACCACCAGCTATTTCAAAGCATCAGCATTAGCCACTTGGCTTCCTGGATGGTGTTATAACTTGTACTTGTATGCGCTGAGAATAAGAGCCCAATGCTGAATTCTACCGGAAGCTATGGGTAGTATCGTCTTGTATTCCTTCAGTAGCCCTAGCAGGAGTTTGTGATCTGTTACTATGACAAATTCCCATCTGTAAAGGTACTGGTGGAACTTCCCCACATTAAAGAGGACCACCAAACCTCTTTCTCTATCTGGGCATACTTGCATTTGACATCAGCCAAAGTCCAGGAAGCACACGCTATCGGACGTTCCTCTCCATTGGGCCACCGGTGAACCAACACTACCACAATATCATACGGGGAGGCATCACATGTCAGCACTACCTCTCGCTTTGGATCATAGTTGACCAACATCTTAGATGACAATGGCTGCTTTTTCACTTCTCTAAAAGCTGCTTGTTGGCTTTGACCCCTTTTCAAGGCTAACCATTTTTCAGTAACAGGAGTAGGGGTGCCAAGATGGAGGCCGGGTTATGTATGAATTTTCCGTAACATTTTACGAACTGAAGGAAAGACCTAAGCTCCAGTACAGACGTGGAAGGGAGGGCTGCTTTGATCTTCCAACTGGTATAACCCAGTTTTGTCGACACTGTAACCCAATTAGACCACTTTGGATGCCTGGAAAACATATTTTTCCCCTTTAAGGTGTATGCCCATCTGGGAGAGACATTTAAACACTATGTCTAAGTTTGCCTAGTGCTTTTGTTGGTCTTCTAGGTTATTAGCGCATCATCCAGGTAAGTGTTCTCCACTGTCTGCTGGAAAAGGACGCATGCTGATGATACCCAAATGACAGTGTTGTATATTAACATAAAACCTTATGAATATTAATTGTAGCATATTTCTGGGACTCCTCATCCACTTGCAATTGCAGGTTAGTGTGGCTCATATCTAGCTTAGTTAAATACAGCCCCCCGCCAACTTTTCATACACGTCCTCGCTGTGAGGGATTAGGCATTTATCCAGCAATGAGAAGCAGTTTGTTGTTTGCTTAAAATCCCCACAGGCGAACCTAGCTGGTGCTGCCCATTCTGCAAACTGCACTGGTTTAATGATTCCTGCACTTTTCGGTCTCCTGCTTTCCACCTCTACTTTTACCCGCAAGGCAAATGGCAGTGAGTGGGCCTTGCAAAGTCTCAGAATTCATCCTGGTCAACATGTAAAGTGGCTTTTGTCCCTTTGATAGTACCAAGTCCTTCTTGAAAAGCTCCTGGATATTTCACTAGGACTTCACTGAGGTAGCCATTTTCTAATTGAGAAATGTTGAACCAATCAAGGTGAATCTTTCTCAACTCATTCTGGCCCAATAGGCTTGGACCCGAGCCTTTTATTACCATCAGTAGTAGCTGCACCAACTGCTTCTCATCAGAATCCAGAATCAAAGTCATACCCTTAATTTGCAACAATTCCTCAGTGCATGTCTTCTTGTGTAGGCTTAAAGGTTGAAGTACCGAGCGAATCTTGTTAAAAACAGATTCTGCGACCATAGATACAACTGCGCCAGTATCAACCTCCATGGGAACTCGGTGACCATTCAACCAAACATTAATTTTGATTGGTGCCAATTTGGGTGTCACTAAGCAATTTAATTGTTCCAACCCAAATGTAGTGGAACTTTCTCGATAATTCACTCTCCTGGACACCAACCTCCAAGTTTTCCTGCTCATGTTAGGCCTTGTTGGAGTCATTTGCTGTCTCGTGTCTGCACACCGGCAGCAACTACAACGGCTTGCTGGCTCAGATCCTGAAGAAATTTTTAGCCACTTGGCCGAGGCTCGGCTTTGTTATGGGGTTCTGCTGTGAGTTGGCCTAAGACCATAAGACCATAAGACCTAGGAACGGAAGTAAGGCCATTCGGCCCATCGAGTCCACTCCACCATTCAATCATGGCTGATGGGCATTTCGACTCCACTTACCTGCATTCTCCCCGTAGCCCTTAATTCCTTGTGACATCAAGAATTTATCAATTTCTGCCTTGAAGACATTTAGCGTCCCAGCCTCCACTGCACTC